>NW_025381634.1:0-4838 GCF_016433145.1 Gracilinanus agilis | reverse complement strand
GTCTGTCTGTCTGTCTGTCTGTCTGTCTGTCTCTCTCTCTCTCTCTCTCTCTCTCTCTCTCTCTCTCTCTCTCTCTCTCTCTTTTTCCAAAGGTCTCTCCCTTAAAAGAGCTTTAACCACATGTGTTTTCTCTTGAATTTGGGAACACGATCTCTCCTTTCCCAAGCTTCCACACCAACTCTTTCCCTCATGCAAACAATAAGGCATCAAATAATTATTCTCTCCTTCAATGAGAGCAGTCATATGTAAGCAAATATACCAGACTTTAAGCTCAGGTTACATTACATTATTTTTTCCAAATTAAGAAACATTTATTTTTTCTCCCTCCTACCTCCATCCCTTTACCCAACTGAGAAGGAAAGAAAAACACAACTCTTGTAAAAACACGAACAAAACAAATTCTCATATAGTTTTTGTCCAAAAATATGTCTCATTCTGCTCTGCAAATTGGACTAGCCATTCTGGAAAGCAATTTGGAACTGTGCTTCCAAGAGTTATAAACTGCATATGACTTTTGCCCTTGGAATACTACAACTAAATCTATATATTCCATATAGCACTGCCTCCATTTTTTTTTAAATTTCAGATTCTTCTATTCGTCACATCAAAGAATGGGTAGAGAAAGAGCAGTGAAGTAATATTATTAGAAGAACAAGACTTAGATTTCTTCCTCACTGTTTAACTCTTTCATATTAAGTTTGGGTCATTGATATCTGAGACCCTTACCTAATATAATAAGACTCTATCAATAAAAAAGACATAGCTTTCAAAGGGTCTTGCCCCAGGCCCTCATATCAATTTTCTTGTATGAATTATAAATCTAATCTGAAGGCAATGTTAAAAGAGAAAGGTCAGATCATTGTGAATAATAATCATGTCAGCATTTATAGAGTATTTTGAGTTTTGCAGTTACCCACATGATCTCATCTGATCATTATGGCAGCCCTGTGAAGGAGGTGCTATTGCTATCAATATTTTACAGATAAGGAAAAAATTTGGAAAGAGTTTAAGTGACTTGCCCAGGGTTATACACCTGATAAGTGTTTAGGATAGGTTTCTGAGCATAGATTGCTTCATCCCAAGTCCAGCAATCTATCCACTGTTCCATCTAGTTATGTTAATATCATTATGATGAAAGCATTGATTGATTAAACTACAAGTATTTTTTAAATGCCTACTATATACAAGGAGCAGCTAAGTGAAGAGTGCCAGTCCTAGAGTCAGGAAGACCTGAGTTCAAATTTGACATCAAACACTTCCTAGCTGTATGACCCTAGGAAAGTCTCTAAACCACATTTGCCTCAGTTTCCTCATCTGTAAAATGAGCTGGAGAAGGAAATGACAAACCATTACAGTATCTTTTCCAAGAAAACCCCAAATGGGGTCTCAAAAAGTTGAACATGCGTAAAACAACTAAATAACACAACTGTATTTCAGACACTGCTAGATGTTGCATATACAAAAGAAATTTAAAAAATCTCTGTGCTTGAGGAATATGGAAGAATTAATATTTACATAAACATACAAAATATTAATAAAATATTTACATTTATATTTAGATAATATTTATACAAAATAATGAATAAATATAAATCAATATAGTTAAATAAAGATAGTTAGGGAAGGCACTAGCAGTTAGAGGGATCAGTAAAAGATTTTTATAGAAGGTGTTTTATTCTTGGGGGAAGTGAGGAATTCCATGAGGTGAAGGTAAGGAAAGGCACAGAGAAGAAATCTAGATGTGGAACATTTGAGAGAAACAGAGATCACTATGGCCAAACCATAGGGTGGGGAGAGGAGTAACGTATGAGGATGAAAAGATGTATTAAGACCAAGTTGTGAAGTACGTTAAAGTCAAAATAGATGTTTACATTTTTCCTAGATGCAATTGGGAGCTATTAGAGTTTATACAGTAAAAGAATGATGTAGTCTGAATTGTATATCAGGAAAATCACATTGATATTGTCATAGCTAGAATAAAATTATCTCAAAGATACCTTCCAAGTTCTTAATTCTCTTATCCTATAATCATCTTTACACTGCCTACCTCCCATAGGCATCATGAGGAAATAACTTCATGATGTTTAAATTCTATATAAATATGAATATTTATTAATAATACTATAACTAAAGTTAAGACAAGCACATCCTATGAAATAGGCACTATGATTTGATAACTGTATAATGTTCTATACTTTTTCTCATTTATCCAGTTGAGGAGAATATACACAAATGAATGAAAAGAATATTGTAGATAAACTCAAAAGATACGAGTTCATCAGTGGAATTGCTCATTGGCTATGGGAGAGGGGTGGGAGGAAAGGAAGGAAGGAACATGAATCAAGTAACCATGGGAAATTTTTCTTAATTTATCAATAAATTTAAATTTAAAACAAAGATATGTGACCTTGGGAAAGGATCTAAACCTCTCTGGCTCTTAATGTATTCCTCTATAAAATAAAGGGGAAGAAGGATTAGGTAGCCTCTGATTTCTATCCCTTTCCCCTCTAAATACATGATTCTAATTTTGTTGTTTGATCATTTTTCAGTCGTGTTTGACTCCTCATGACCTGATTTGGGGTTTTCTTGGCAAAGATATTGGAGTGATTTGCCATTTCTTTCTCCAGCTCATTTTACAGAAGATGAAAATGAGACAAACAGGGTTAAGTGACTTGCCCATGGTCACCCAACTGGGAAGTGTCTGAGACCAGATCTGAACTCAGAAAGATGAGGCTTCCTGAAGTGGGCTCCAGTGCTCTCTATGCTATGGAGCTACCTAGCTGCCCATGATTCTAATTCCTGAACAATAAATAATGATGCAAAGTAGGAAATGTTACATCCTGTAAGTGGCATAGACAAGTGATGAAGGAATGGAGAGGAGGGACTGATACTTGAAGGATCAGAAAAGGGGACAGTCATGGATCATGTGAATGGAGAGAAGATCTGGTTTTCTGTAATCAAGAAGGAAGAAGATTTTAAACTTTAACGAGCAGCAGTTCACCCCCAGTGAAGTAGATGGCACTCGTATCTTGTCCCTGGATATAAAAAGTTTGCTTTTAGCCCTTCTGGGAGGTAAAGGAAGGAGCAGATCATAGATTTTTAGAGGGACAGTGAATTTTGTAAAGGGGAATTAAATGTTTATCAGACTTTTCTATGCGTTCCCCAATTAGACTAGACCAAGATGATACATTAAATAAATCACTGGCTCTAGACTCAAACAATTGAGTTCAAATTATGCCTCTGATGCTTATTGCTTCTCTGACCTTTGGCAGATCACTTAAGTATCCTAGGCTTGAACTTGTTCCCATCAAATGCTAACTACACAAAAGACCATCACAAATAATGAAGAGTTTCTTCCTGGCTGTTTCTGGATTTCCAGACCATGTCAATGCTACCCTGGAGATTCCCTCACTGCCCAGGGCATTATTGGATTCCCTCACTTATCAAATGAGGGAGGGTGTTGAACTGATTGGTCTCTGAGGCCATTTCTAGCTTTAGACGTATGATTCCAGATTGACAGTTGATGAAATAACATGGAGAAAATGAACCCAAGACTTGGGGCTTTCTTTGGCAAATGCTCGTTGGCAAACCTGTGGCAGCCTCTCAATCCCTTGCTCACTCTCTTTCTTTCAAGTGGCCTGGCTGCTTCTCAATTCCTCTCTTTCTGGCAGGTCAATCAATGGCCTGTGGCCTGTAGCCACATTTCTCTCTCCCTTTCCCTGCCAAACCAAGACCCAACCACATCTCAGTGTTTCTTTCTTTCTTCCTTCCCTCTTCTTTTTGTCCTTGTGTGTGGGGTTTGGAAATAGCAGGCTGGGTGAACTCTCACTTGAATAAAGTCTAATGAGGCATTGGAAAGATTATTTGGAATCAAAATTCCTTTCTTTTGCCAATTCCCTTTTCAGCTTATAAACATTAATAGCAATCTCCGTGAAAGTTTATGTCCTTGCTAGGACCCTTGTCTTTCTCCAAGGTTAATGTCTATCTTACAGAGTACCAATCTACCCCTCTGATTTATTGGCCAAATATCAAAGATGATTCTGTTTTATCTGAGAAGCTAACATAATAAGTGTTCAATACTTATATGTTTCATTTATAATATATTACATATACATGATATAGACATACATACACAAACACACATGCACATATATTTTAATGTGTTTGAACTGAATTGAAACTCTAAATTACTGGCTAGATTGTAGAATTGTGCAGAGAAAGAGTGATAAGTTTAGAGTCAAAGAATACGTTTGAATTCTGTCCCTATCAATTAATATCTATTAAACCTAGAGTGAATTATTTAACTTCTTTGGATTTCAGTTCCCTAGTATTCAAATTGAAGGAGTTGGACTAACAAAAAGGCCTTTGAGGCCCCTCCATCTCTAGTCATTTTTTGTTAAAAGATAATATATTGAGATAAAGCAAAAGAGATCTCCAGGTAAAGGAGTTAGGCAAAAATTTAACGATGTAGAAGTCAATTTCAGTCTGGAGTATATGAGTTACATGAAAGTGACTCAAATGAAAATAATAATTCATATTTGTATGATATTTGAAGATTCATAAAGTGTTTTCCTCACAATATATAGAATATCTTTAGATAGTGATTTGCTCCTGAAATCATAAGACTTGAGACCAAATCTAGCCTGAGATATTTACTAGTTGTGTGACTGAGCAAGTCGTTTAACTAGTTTCCCCATCTGTAAAATGGTAGTAATAGTATTTACCTCCTAGCATTGTTGTGAGGATAAAATGAGATATTTATAAAGTGTTAATTATATAAATTATATAAAATTATAATATATATATAAATATATTATTATCACAACAACCTTGTACAG
>NW_025381633.1:0-2508 GCF_016433145.1 Gracilinanus agilis | reverse complement strand
ATATATTATGGTACATTACATCACATTATATAATTATATATCATACAATAAAATAAAATAATATTAATAAAATAATAATTAAAATTAAATAGCTTAATTAAAAATAACACTAATATGTATTAATGGAATCAAATGGAACTGTTGAATTTGAAGTAATTTTATCATCCTGTAGGAATTTTGATCTGCATCCTAGGTAAAAGTATGAAACTCTTAGTACTTTTCTCTCTTTCCCCGGGACCCAGAGCCCTTATGCTACTACCTGCCTGCTCAGTTTCTCCTACTGTGTTGCCCTTTTTAGGCCTCCTTTCCCTGGAGGACATAGTATCTATCATGTGACAGACTTTCCATTCAAAGTTAACAAAGCTAAATGTATGCCCTTTTGGAGCTAATTTAATAAAACACTAACTAGGACTAAGGTTTTATATGGTAGAAGAGGAACCTACAAGCAATGGGCTTTATGGTCACTCCAGCAGACCCAAGGGAAACATCTGGGAGCAAATGAAAAATAGGTCTTTTGTGGTCCTTCAAGCCAGATGAGGTAGGCAGCTTATTTTGACCTTCAAAACCTAAAGAAAACATCCTGGATCTCCTTAATTTTGTTGATGAACACAGCTGATTTCTTTATTGATACTTCAAGTAAGTCACATCTGCATGAGTCTTTTTCTATCCTTGGTAGAAAGATGTTTTTCCTTCAAGTCTCTTTCTTTAATTATGTGGTACCTATTAATTATGTTAATCCATTAACTATTAATTATAATTTTATAACTCTTTGTTACTTCAGAATTGTCTGAGAGTAGGTAGAATTCAGCAGGCCTCACCTATGTACCCTTAGGAAATTAGGACCACCAAAAATGGAGATAAACCTTTCTTCCCAATGAAACGATCATTCTCAGATTCTTACATTAGAGATTTATTCTAAACCTCTTGAGTTCAAAAACTATTGTTCAGTTGTGTCTAACTCTTCCCCTCTTCCGCCCCCCTTCCCCTCCTCAGTTTGGAGGTTTTTTTCTTCCAGCTCATTTTACGGATGAGGAAACTAGAACACACAGGGTTAAATTGTCCAGTTACACAGCTAATAAGTGTCTGAGGCCAGATTTGAACTCAGGGAGAGGGATCTTCCTGACAACAAGTCTGGTACTTTATCCACTGCACCACCTACTCACCCAGGGGTTTAAGAATAACCATGTATTGAAGGAATTAAAGCAAAGCTGGTACTAATCTGTTAAGGAACTTCCCTGATCGTTGCAAATGTGAACCTAGTGGAATGATGGTAGCTTCATCAGGAATAAAGTCCAAAAGAACATGAGCAAAGTCTTGAACTGTCTTGTTTATTTTTCAAACCAACCAACAATTGATTTGGGAAGGCTAAAAAGTTGTACCTTGATAGCAAGCCATTTGTAAGTAAAACAGTTTTTGAAATCCCTGAGTCTTGCATTTGTATTAGGGAACTAAGCTTAGTAAACACCTGTGATTAAGACATACAGCAGTTGAACTAACATTTAGCTCTTGGAACTGCAGTATAAACAGAAGGATAATTCATTAATTTGCTGGACATTAATCAAAAGACCAATTCATATTGTTGCCAAGAAGTCGGTACTCAGTGCTGTGGTTTGGAAAGCCTCTCTAGTGTGGCTACCAATTTCTTTCAAGTGAGAAGTTACTTGAAGGAAATGGAAAAACAACATTCACCACTTATAAACCAGAGATCTGCATATACTAAATGGCTTTAAACTTGAAAATTAATTTCAATATGCTAGAGTTAACATAAACATTAACCAACTACAATTAAGAGTTTGTTTCCTTGAGAAAGTGAGAGAGAGAGAGGGGGGGGGAAGGAGAGAGGAAGGGAGGGACAGTGGGAATAAAAAAAATCAATCAATTAAGAAGTATTTATTAAGCTCCTTGGGTCAAGTTTTGTATTTGACACTTACTAGCTATGAAATCTTGGGCAAGTCACTTAAAACTCTCAGTAGGCAACTCTATGAGATGGTCCATTACTAGAGTTCTCAATTTGCATTGGTAGAGAAAGGCACTTCATCAGGGTGTTTCTTGTGTACTGATAAGAAATAACAGAGCTAGTCCCTATCCTTTAAAAACAAAACGAAATAAAACAAACAAAGAAATGAAGGTACACACTCCATTCTCAATACAAATCTTAAAATTTTCTTTAATAATAACCCATATTTATATAATGCTTTACAGTTCTTTTCTTTCAATAACCCTTAAGACAGGTAGTACAAATTCTAACATTGTCTATGAGCTATGATAGAAATTACTAATGTATAGAGAGGTAAAATATTGCCCATGATCACACAACTACAGAAAGTTTGAGTCCATCTCAGATGCAGATTTTCCCATTCTAATCTTAAGGCTCTTTTCCAATAAAACACATTTTCTTTCTTTTTCTTTCTTTCTTTCTTTCTTTCTTTCTTTCTTTCTTTCTTTCTTCCTTCCTTCCTTCCTTCCTTCCTTCCTTCCTTCCTTCCTTCCTTCCTTCCTTCCTTTCTT
>NW_025381632.1:0-6901 GCF_016433145.1 Gracilinanus agilis | reverse complement strand
AAAAAAGAAAAAGAAACAGACTGACAGATGAGCATTTCCTTTCCTTTGGCCCCCTCTTTAAAAAGTTTGCCCATCACTTGTATCTGAATCCTATGAAATAATGCTCCAAATTATTAATAGTTAGAGAAATGAAAATCAGAACATTTCTGAGGTTTTGTCTCATACCCCTTGAATTGGAGAATATGAAAAAAGATAGGAATAGTCAGTGTTGGAGGGGTTGTAGAAAGATAAATATTTAAACAAACTGTTGGTAGAGCTGTGAATTGCACTAACAATCTTGGAAAGCAACTTGGAATTAAATATGTGAAGAAAGTGATTGAAATATCCATACCTTTTTTTTTTTAAACCCTTACCTTCCATCTTGGAATCAATACTGTGTATTGGCTCCAAGGCAGAAGAGTGGTAAGGGTAGGCAATGGGGGTCAAGTGACTTGCCCAGGGTCACAGCTGGGAAGTGTCTGAGGTCAGATTTGAACCCAGGACCTCTTGTCTCTAGGCCTGGCTCTCAATCCACTGGGCTACTCAGCTGCCCCCTGTCCATACCTTTTGAGACAGGAATTCAATGACCAAAAAAAAAAAAAAAAAAAGAAAAAAAGAAATTCCTATATATACTAAAATATTTATGGAATTTCTTAAAATGTTTTCAATTTGAAATTTAAAATAATAAATTTACACTATTTGTCACTGTCCCTATCTGAACTTTGATATGTTTTCTTCTGGATATTTTAAAATGTTGCATTGATGCTCTTTTCTCTTATTAGTATCACTTTCACTACTTCCTTCCACCCCATAAACAAGTAAAAACCCTTTCTTCTAATAAGTATAGTCAGGGGAAAATATCAATATATTGACCATGTTCAAAAATATAAGTTGCCACCTATACCTCTAGTCCACTTTATCTTAGCCAAAAGGTGGGAAGTATGATTTATTATCAGACTTTGGGAATCAAGCTATGCCATGGTCATCCTGTTGATCATAATTCTCAGGTCTTTCAGAGTTATTCAGTTTTGCAATACTGTAGCAGTACTTTTTGTAATAACAAAGAACTAGAAACAACGTAGATGTCCATTGATTGCAAACCGTGATACACAAATGTAATTTATCGTAATAGTACTGGGCTATAAATAAACAATGAACATGAATACAGGGGAGTATAGGAAGATGCATATGAACTGATAGAAAGGGAATTGAGCAGAACCAGAATATAAACAAGGTTGATGACATTTTAAATAGAAAGAACTACAACAAAACACTTTAGAATAAATATCATGAAATTATAACAACCAATCTTGGCCCCTAGTAAGCCAGTCAACCAACAAATATTTTCTATTGTGCTAAGACAAAAGACAGTCCTTGCCCTAGAGTAGATCTGAGTCAAATGTAAGACAACATACAAGCAACTCTGAACAAACAAGCTATAGACAGGATAAATAATCAATAGTGAGAAGGTGCTAAAATTAAGATGGATTGGTAATGGCTTCCTATAGAAGTTGGGTTTTGGGGAAGATAGGTATCTTGATGAATTGAGAGCCAGGTCTGGAGACATGAGGTCTTGGGTTCAAATCTAACCTCAGACACTTCCTAACTATGACCCTGGGCAAATCACTTGCCTAGCCCTTACCACTCTTCTGCCTTGAAACCAATACACAGTCGTGATTCTAAGATAGAAGGTAAAGGTTTAAAAAAAAAAAAAAAAAGGTGGGGTTTTAGCTGATACTTAAAGGAAGTCAGGGAGGTCAGTGGTCTGAATAGTGAGAGAGAACATTCCAGGAATAGGGGACAGCCAGTGAAAATGCCCTGAATAGAGAGATTTTTGTGTTTTGTTTGTGGAACAGCAAAGAAGGCAGTGCCATTCCCTCCAAGAGTACCTGGGGGAGGTACCGTGTAAGTCATTAGAAAGGTAGGAAGGGCCCAAGTTATGAAGGGTTTTGAATGCTAAACAGATTATTTTATATTTGATATTGGAGGCAACAGGGAGTCACTGGAGTTTATTGATTAGGGTGGTGAGTTGGCCAGACCTGCACTTCAGGGAGATCATTTTGACAGCTGTGTTGAGGATGGACTAGAATCGGAAAATACTTGTAGCAGAGAAAACAATCAACAGACTCTGGAAATAATCCAGACATATGGTGATAAGAACCTGAATCAGAGTGGTAGCAATGTCAGAATGGAGAGAAGAAGGAAGCAACGTCAATGTGAAACAGGGGAAATGTTACAAAGGCAAAATTTACAGAAGATGGCAATAGATAGGATATGAGGGTAAGGGAGAGTGAAGAGTTGGGGTGACATTAGTTCCTCCTCCAAAATATCAGGGAAGTGTGGAAGGGGCAGGATTTGAGGAAAAGATAATGAGTTTAGTTCTGGACATATTGAATTTAGAATGTTTATAGAACATCTAGTTTGCAATGTGTAATAGGCAGTTAGTTGGACAGCAAAGAAGCTGAGGCTGGATAAGTAGATTTGAAAATCATCAGCATAGAAATGAGAGTTGAATCCAAATGAAATAGTATGGAGGGAAAAGAGAAGGGGACCTAGGACAGTGCTCTATGGGATACCCACAGTGATAGTGAACAAAGAAGACTGAGAAGAACATCCAGATAGGTTGGATAGGGGACAGTGGTTTTAGGAAAATGTAAGGAAAAGAGAGTATGAGGGAAGAAGAAGGCAATCAACAATATCAAAAGCTACAGGGATTGATAGTAGACAGGGAAAGGAATAAGTATTTAAATAGTATATAATGCCTGCCTACTCAGTCACTGTACTGTTTACTCTGCTATTCCTATTTTATAATAGAGAAAATTGAAGCAAAGGGAGGTGAGGTGACTTGACCAGTCACACAGCTAGTAATGGTCTGAGGCTATATTTGAACACTAGTTTTTCAGAAACCACTGCAACATTTAACTGTCTCTCAAGAAGGAAGAGGATTGAGAAAAAGTCATTAGATTTGGCAATTAAGAGATCATTGGTAACTGTGGGAATTGAGTGAGCTACAACTAATTCCATCTTGACTCAGTTCTTGATCTAGCTTAGTTCTCTTTCTAGTCAATTATGGGTCTAATCCAATTTCTGTCTTAGAAGTAAACTTTGTTCAATTATGGAAACTGTGAGAAAACTTTATTGCATTGTTTGTACCTAGCCCGGTGGGGCTAGAAAGTTGGACCACCCCTACCTGCTGCTAAAGAACCTGAATTTGAAAAGACCTACATTTTGCTTAGTAAAAACCCAGTCAGATCTGAAGATTGATGAACACATTCAATTATTCAATTCATTATCTAAAAACTGGCCCCATGTTGGTCAATCAATTACTGTTTCCTTGTTCCTTTGATTGAATTCAGTGGGTGGAGAGTGGGACACTTCTTTTTCTGATTTCAGGGAATTGCATTTGTTTGCTCTCCCACCAAACTCAAAAAGGCCCTATCTTTCGACCAATTAAAAATAAGATTACCTAATCTTATATACTGGTTTATATACTATTGTTTTCTTTAATGCATGAAAATCTGTTTCTTCCTGTATTTGGGGGACATATTAAGCTGAGGAAGCCTGGCTCTGATGTTAGGCAATTGGCATATGCAATCAATATGCTTGGTAGCTCAAATCTTTATTTCATTTTTCATCTATCATATAATGTTGGAGAGAGCAGGTTTGGTTGAAGTTAGACCAATGAACCTGGAAGCCAGATTGTAGAGTTAAGATGGTGAGAGGAAAGGAAGTAGAAGCATGTATTATAGATAGTTTTCATTGAGCTTAGCCACAAAAAAATAAGAGAGAGATGGGACAATAATTGGGGATGGAGGGATTAAGTGAGGGTTTTTTGAGGACAGAGGAGACATGGGTGCGTTTGTAGGCAGAAGGGAAAGACCAGCAGATAGGAAGGAGTTTAAAGATAAGATGAATGAGAGGGTGAGGATGTAGAGGAGGTAATCTGTTGGAAAGAGGATGGAATGGGATCATTTGTGCATATAGAAGTGAGAACCTTGGCCTGGAGAAAGGCTAGCTCTTTATGTGAGACAAAGGTGAAAGAAGAGAAAAGTGGCAAAAGGTATCTGGGTGATTTGATGAGGGGAGAAAAGGGAGCTCCTGACCAATGGACTCAATTTTTTCAGCAAAATATGAAGCAAGGTTCTCAATATGTAGATTTGGGGAGGAAGAGCCTTGGGAGATTTGAGGAGGGATGAAAAGTTTTGGAAGAGCCACTGTGGTGAGTGGGATAGTGAGCTAATTAGGGAATTGTGAAAGGATTGCCTTGCAGCATTGAGTCCAGTTAAGATTACATAATACTTTTGTAGTGGACCCAGGCAGAATAGTTTTGTGATTTTCTCTACCTTTGTTCAGCAACAAATATTTAAGAACAGTACTTGGGGAAGAGAGAGCCAAGTCTTGGGTTTGGTGAGGAAAGACTGGCCCCCTGATAATGGGGCAAGGTACCTAATAAAAGAGGACAACATAGAGTTGAACTGGGTCACCAAAAAGGTCAAGATGGTTAATGGAGGAGAGTATAGTTAGTACAGGGGTGATAGCCTGGAAGACATTTAATGGTGGTGGGATTAGAAGTCACAATGGAAGTTCTAGGAGAAGGTATAATCCTGCCCTTCCTTGTAAAGGTAAAGGATTATAAGTATGATACACTGTGTATAATTTTATCCTTTTTCTTTAGTTTTGCTGAAATTTTTTCTTCTCTTTTTTATTATAAGGGTTATAGATTTAAAGATAGAAGGGAACTTGGATGCCATCCAGTCCAATTTCCTTATTTTACTAATGAGGAAAGGAAGGCTCAGAGCAGTTAAGAGACTTGTTGAGGGTCACATAGCCAATAAGTGTCTGAGATGGGATTCAAGCCCAGGTCTTCCAGAGTTCAAGTTCACAACTCTATCCACTACACCAATATGCCTCTCAGTAGATGGGCAAGGTGATGCTGAATTGGAAAAATGAGGATATAAAACCAAAAATTATCAATAAAAATTTATTTTTATTTTTATAAATATTTATATCAGGATAAGGGATGCACCCAATGAGGGACTAGGAGGTTTCCCTTGAAGGCAGAGAAATACAGAGATCTGAGAAAGGGTAACCCAAGCTTTGTTATTTTTATAGAAGATGTTAGGAATGGCGAATGGAAGATAATAGTAGTGACTTGAGCTCCTGCACAGTGGCCTGGCATTGGGGTCAATGGCCCTAGCCAGGGATTTCTTTACTATCATACAATGTTTAAGCATGTGTGTCTGAACTTGTGTCTCAGAAATTTTCTCTGTTGTCAATCACCTTCTGGTTCTAGGAAGAGATAACCTTTTTTATATTTACCCTTTAGCCAGGCTTCTAAGAAGGAGAAGTAGCCTGTACCTAAGAAAGGTCAGACAAGGATTTAGTCCTCAGCTAAACTAATCCGGCTCTCAGCACCCTGGGTAGCTGCCTGAAATGCTTGCTGGAAGCCCTGAAAAACCTTCCCCAGTGAAATGGCTGTCACTGTCTGAATTCCTCTAGGCTTTTCCTTGGCAATTTCCTTGTGGTCTTTATACCTCCTCCTAACAACCCTGGCTGGGAAAGAATCTTCTAGGGAGCTAGCAGGCATACTAGAAAGAAGGGAATGGCTCCTAAAACAATTGGATTCATACTGCAATGAACTCCCAAGGACAAGGAGAAATCAGAAGGGGACACACTGCATGTTATACTATCATTTAGCAATTGAGAAGCCATACTTGTTAGATGTCATTTCTACTTACCCTGATCTCTGGTCGATGGACACTAATATCTTCCGGGAGTGGGTGAGGAGGGGTTTCACTGAACCATCCCCTTGCTTTTTCCTAGTCAATCTTGCCACCTGTGGCACACATTGAAGACACCCAGGTGCGGAAAGAACACTAGTCCTAGAGGCAGAAGACAGGTTCAAATCCTAAATTCCAGACTCCATGACCTTGAATAAATGATCTTCCTGAGCCTTATTTCCTGAACTGAGTCCTATTATTTCCTAAAAAGAATAATGCCCATATCTTCCTTTACCTTAGAGGGTGATAGTGAAGATGGATAACCCTTTATAAACTTTAAAGCATTATTCAATTATGGCTTATTATTTTTGGGAGTGAGCATCCCTATGCTAACATGATAGAGGGAGAGTTAGACTGAGAAGAGATAAGGTCCTAGGGAGGTAAGGGTTCCAGAGAGGGCCCAAAGAAATCTCTCCCCAACACCTTTCTAAGATCTTAATCTTATCACTTTAGATAAAAATGTAAACTACTTAGTGTGATCTAGGATAGGGTATGTGTGTGGTGGTGGTAAAGTGAGATATAAATCCCCAGTCCTTTTCCCCTATTCTAGCTCTCCCCACTCCCATAAAAAATATCTTAGCATATTAAGATTTAGAACTGCCTTAGAGATAATTATCACCCCATTTTACAGATAGGGAAATTGAGGTCCAGAAGGATGCCGAAGGCTGTGGTTTTCCTTTTAGTGAAAGCTCTAAGACTTAAAGGCTAGCTCTGGTCAGCTAGGATTTTCCTTGGGGAATAGCTCTTAGTTGGATCTAAGGGTGCTAACCCCTCCCTATCCATCCCAGGGGCTTCAGCTCCGGGCCTCACTCCCTGGAGAGCCGAAGGAATGCCCCAGCCCCGCCTGAAGCCCGCTATCCCTCAGCTCCTCCCACCTTGGAGGACCTCGGGTGGACACTCTGCCCCATGCTTCTCGCTGGTTGGAGCTGGGCGGAGTCTATAGGGCCCGGGCCGGGAAAGCGGAGGGTGGGACACTCTGGCCTGGCTCTCGGTGGTGCGGGGGCGGAGGCGGAGGGAGCGGCCGCTCTGGCCGGCGGACTCGTTGGCGTGGAGTCCCGGAAGCGGAGCGGCGATGGCGGAGAGTCCGACTGAGGAGGCGGCCACTGCCGGGGCCGAGGCTGCAGGGACACCGGGCCCAGGCG
>NW_025381631.1:0-6658 GCF_016433145.1 Gracilinanus agilis | reverse complement strand
CTCTCTCTCTCTCTCTCTCTCTCTCTCTCTCTCTCTCTCTCTCTCTCTCTCTCTCTCCTGCCCACTGAGTTAATGATCAGAGACAGAGGAGGTTATTAGGGGCTGGTTATTAAGCAATGCTTTGGTAAACTAATCCGTGCTCCTGTCCAAATATTTAAAGTGATTCTCAGACAATCTGAGCTGGCCCAGCATATTTGCAACCCAAACCCAAGGTCCCGAGAAGTCACCTCCTTCAGGATACTTTTTAATATGTGACTGCTTTAACTGAAGCTTAAAGGGAAAGGAATTGCCAGCAGAGCCCAGGACACGAGGAGGCTGAGGGAACGTGGACTTGCTACAAATTCTTTCTAAAAAGAAGGCAGCCGCAGGGTGCCCAAGAAAGAGAGCTAGATGGGGAAAGCAGAAGCCATGAATTCTAGTGCCGGTTCTTCCATTCTTACTACCTGTGCGACACTGGACAAATGTCATCTTGCTGGACCTCAGTAATGGAGGAGTTGGGCTAGCAGTTCTGAGGACTCTTCTGGTTCTAAATCAAGATTCTCTAGATTTATGATAGGGGCAGAATCAGATGAGTAGTACGGAATAAGCTCTGGGCTTGGAGGCAGGAGGCTTGCTTAGAAGCCAAACTCTGCTCCTGAATGTCTGTGTGTCCGTGGCCAAATCATTTAAATATTCTGAGGTTTATTTTTCTCTTGGGAAGGAAACTGCATCACTTCTACTAATTCTACTTCAATTCTACAAATTCTCTGGGTCTCAGTTTCCTCATCTGTAAAATGAGGGTCTTAGAATAGCCCTTCCAACTCTACTCATACCCAGTGAAAAGGGAGTCAGCTTTTCGGATGGGAATTGGGTAGGATGGGAGGGGAATGGAAACAGAGCATCGACCGTCCTCTATCTCAGCGATCAGTGTCTTTGCCATATTTTATGTGTTGGATTCAATTTGATTTAATTCAATAAGCATTTAAGTTCCTACGACACACACAGCAAGGTGGAGCAGTAGATAGAGGACCAGGTCTGGAGTCAAGAAGACTCATTTTCTTGAGTTCAAATCTGGCCTTGGACACTTGCTAGCTGTGTGATCCTGGGCAAGTCACTTAATCTTGGTTTCTTCATCTGCAAAAAGAGCTGGAGAAGGAAATGACAAACCACTTCAGGATCTTTGCCAAGAAAATCCCAAATGGCATCACGAAGAGTTGGACACGACTGAAACAACTGAACAACAACTGAATCCAAGGCACTGGGCTCTGGGAATGAAAGTTTAAGATCTTACCGCCTCACATTGGCCAAATGTATAAACTGCAAATCTCAAAATGGGAGGTCACCTCTTTTTACCAAATTAAACAAGATTGATTAATTTAAAGTTTGCAGAAATATTCAGAAACTTAAGCTCAGTGCTGGATGAAGCATGGCACGGGGACTTTTAAAAACACTTACCTTTCACCTTAGTATCAAGCCTAAGAGAGGAGTGACAAGGGGTAGGCAATTGGGATTAAGTGATTTAGCCAAGGTCATACAGCTAGGAAGTCTCTGAGACCAGACTTGAACCCAGGAACTCTAAGCCTGGTGCTCTATTTATAGCCCTACCTAGCTGCCCCCTTGGGAATGTAATACTGAGAGGCACCAGATGAATTGTAGTGTCAAGAACACTGTCTATGGAGTCCGAGGACCCATATTCAAGTCCTGCTCTTGTCATTTATGATCTATAAACTGGGCAAAATCCCTTTTCTGGGATCCGAGTCTATCATCGAAATAGTAATTAGCACAATGACTGATACATAGAAGCCACACTTTGTACTTAGTTACTGGCTGACTAATTGATAAAAATGGGGTGAGGGGGGTGGAGATTGGGTAAAATGGCTCTTTTCCCAGCCCTTCCAGTCCTAAATCTATCCTATGATCCCACTTCCTCCTAGCTCTGTGCCTCTGAGCACTAAGCCTCCCTGGCTTTTTAAAAAAAATTTTTTTAGCTGTCTCATCTATAAAATGGTTATAATCCCTTATCTGCCTAAAAGAAGAGGGATGAGCCTAGATCATTTATTTATGTGCCCGCTGGCAGCCAGATCTTTGATTCATGGACCTGTGATTTTCGCTGACTCAGTCTCCTAAAAAGTTGAACAAGGATTAGAAACTGCTCTCTGTGCGATGTTGACCGCAGATTCAAGCTACAGAGACTGAAACATGGAAAAACAGCCTCTCCTCCAGCTCAGATAAAACTTGGCACCATCGCCAGTCTGGTGTTAGAGAAATAGGAGCTGGATGGGATTGGGGCAGATGCATGGAGAAACCAGAGTGCCTCAGCCGCCAGCACTTACATCTCATTAGCCACCAGTTAAAACAGAAAGGGGGTGGGGGGAGAATTTGTGCCTTTCTTTTTTCCAGGCTGCCATTAAACCTGGTCTGTATGCATTGGCTTAGTGCAGCTCGTTGGAAAATGCAGTAGAGGAATTGGACTACATTCACTCTTTGGATAACAAGTGATGCTAGAACAAGAGTGGGACTTTTCCTAGCTGGATGACCCTGGGCAAGTCACCTAACCCCTATTGCCTAGCCCTTACTGCTCTTCTGCCTTGGAACCAATTGATTCTAAGATGGAAGGTAAGGGTTTAAAAAAAAAGCATGGGGCTGCATCTACGAACCCCAAACAAATATTACCCCAAGGGAGCAGATTGTAAATTGTAAGGATGATGGATTTTTACAAGGCCAAAAGGAAGAGTCATTTGACAATTTAGAAGCTTTGCTGGCCCTAACCTGAGTGAGCCCATTTAAAGAGAAACACCTACAATGTAGATTTCAGGAAATATTCGAATTCCTATCGGAAATCTGTATTTTTTTTTGTCCTGGTCAACCAATATGTCAGATAACTGGAAAGCCGGGTTCCATAGGTGGCCTGAGGAAACTGTATTCATTTTTATTTTCCATATATTTATCTCAAGGGCACTTATTTACATCTTGTCTCCCCTCTACTCCCTTCTAGGTATTTGTCTTCCTTTTTATCCTCGGCAACCAGTACACAGTGCCTGGCAATAATACTTAGTAAATGCTTGTTAAATGACTGACTGAGATAAGGGTGAACCAGATGAGGGAAGAATCATAGACTATCAGGGCTGGAAAGGCTCACTGAGGTCACTGTGCCTGAGCCTTTCATTTTTCTAAAGGGAGAAACTGAGAGCCAGGGAAGGGTAAGGTGACTTGCCCAGGTCACAGAGAGAGTCAAAGGCCAAGCCAGAAATAGAACTTGGGCCTCTGCCTTTTAGCCTTCTTGTTCCAAAGACAAAGAAAAGATGGGAAAAAGGAAAACAGACACCTGCTTCCAACACCTGTGGAACTATCTTCTTCACGACAGACTGTCAAAGCTGAGCTGAAAGAGAAACACATCGAGGGTTTTTTTTTGTTTTTGTTTTTTTTTTAAGGAAGATGGCTTTTTGTCTCTCTCAGTCCCCATAAATCCTGGAGGTCTGGGCAATCACAATTAGAAGTGACTATCTTAAAAGAAAGTGGGAGCCTCCATCTGAATTTTCCCATGCTGCCTCTTTTCAGGGGTCAGCTCTCTATTGGTAGTCTCCTTATGTGAATAAAGTATCAACCAACAAGGTATTTATTACCTTTGAGCCCAACAAAAGGGCCTAGTTCTGGCCAATGGAAAATATCTTACTTTTCACCTGCCCACAGGAGTGTGACCCAATTAACTCAATCTTCTCAATGCTTTCCTAGCCTGCCACTTAATAGGATTAAGTTCCAAAGTAGCCTCTGCTTATTCTACCAAGTGCCCTATGGCCCTGTTCTACTAATTCTCTCTTCATGTACTGATCTCCGATTTTTTCCTTCTCTCCCTTCTCTATTTATTCTGCAGCTCTTTCGAGCCGCAGAGATCAGGATTAGCTGTTCCTCACATATTTTCAGGGTGAAAAGAAATGTTCCTGGCTTTTGGGAAAATCAATTTGCCATCATGCGGGAAATTTAATAAATTCGGTTTCTCTTTAGGTCATCTCTTGGTAACTTTCTTTTTCAGAATCTGGCTATGTGTGTGGGCAGAGAATGCAAGAAGGCAAGGGAAGGAGTGGCATGTCTGTGTGTGGGGATATTAAGGAAATAGAATGATACATTATGAAGACTCATTCTTCCTGCTATGCTGCCCAGAGAGAAAATAAAAGCAATAAAAAAATAACAAGACTTATCCAATTGGATTTATAGACCCCTCCATCCCAAGAGCTGAAAGTGCTTTCTCTTGGGGTAACTCTCATTCCTCCAAGAGGGAAAAACTAAATCATTGAGGCACAGACCCAGAAAACGAAATCAATGGCTGCCCAATTTTTTCTCTATTTATTATAGTTTGTATCCCTTACTACAAGTAGAGAATTAATCGACTACTATATAATAGAATGGAAGGCGACTCAACTGCTGAATTTTCTCTTTGCTACAAATTCATATTCCTTCTTAGCTTCTGCACGAATCTTTCTGCTGCAGCAGTGGAGACAACGCTCCGCATTCTTACTCCTTTTACTCCTTTGTGGTCTTTTGGTGATAGCCAATGTGAAGAGCATAACCCAAGCATGCACCCAAACAATTTCAAAGCCTGCCAGTTGTTCTCTCATTTTCCCACAACACAGACTGGTTGAGAATTTCCCAGTGAACGGAGCACTGGGAATTTCTTATAGAATCTAAAGAAAGGCAATAGCTTTCCCCTCTCATTTAGTTAAAAACAGGCTCCTTTTGGTGGTCCTGGCTTTGCATATTACATGAGTTCATGAAAGTTGTTTGTCAACAGAATTTCTGCAAGCTGAAGTGTGTGATCATAGACGTAGAACTGAAGGGGGGCTGAGGGGCATCTATTTCAATCCTCTCATTTTACAGAGAATCTGAGGCTCAGAGAGGTTAATAGCCTTGCCCAGGGTCACACAGGTAGTAAGTAATAGAGCTGGGATTTGAGCCCAGGTTCTTTGTCTCTTAATTGGGTGCTCTTTCTATTCATCATGCTGCTTTACATTTTAAATGTACCCCTGGAGTTGGCTATTTAAGGGAACCATGTTGCAAATATTTTAAAATTCAAATTATTCTTTGGTAAGGCATATACTCATACAACACACCTCCTCTCACTTATCTATTTAAAAAGTTCTAATTGAACACATTAGTTTTTCTTAAAATGAGACTCACTCATAGCACCCTTATGCTATTATGTATACTAATTGGGAGAGATCTGTCTATTGGGATCTATCTATCTATCTATCTATCTATCTATCTATCTATCCATCCATCCATCCATCCATCTATCTTAAATATATTCATCTATCAATCTATTGATCTCTATTGATCTGTCTGTCTATTTCTCTCTATATCAATATATCAATCTATCAATCTATTGATCTATCTATTGATCTCTCCATTGATTGATCTATCTATCCATCTATCTATCTATCTATCTATCTATCAATATATTCATCTATCAATCTATTGATCTGTCTATCTATCTATCAATATATTCATCTATCAATCTATTGATCTATCTATCTATATATAAATATATTCATCTATCAATCTATTGATCTATCTATCTATCTATCTATCTATCTATCTATCTATCTATCTATCTACCATGTATCTGTATCATCTTACTGTCTCTATTGAGCAATTGTTCTATTTTTTAGGTCATAGGATAGCAAAGTCAAACAAGGGTCTATGGGGGCCCAGTAAATGCTCAGCATACAGTAGGTGCTCAAGAAATGTTTGTTGATTTGCTGATGGACTAAAAACAACCTTAAAGCAACACCCAATGGGGCAAGGCTACAGTCAGAAGAATAGAATAGAAGGAGAAATTATTTTGGAGTCCAAGGAATAAGCTGTCATGGGGGAAGGAGCCCTGGATTGTGGCACCCAAGGCTCTGCCATTTGCTACTGTGTCCAAGGGGAAGTCATTTAATCAATAATTCAAGCAAGAAGCAATTATTAAATGCTTATTATCTACCAGGCACTGCGCTGAGTGCTAGGAATACAAAGAAAGGCAGAAATACTATTCCTGTCCTATAGGAACACGCATTCTATGGAAGAGACACCATACAAGATGCAGGCAGACAAACTTTTCTGTGTCTAACTTCAACTATTAAAGGGTGGGGCTTGGTCTAGAAGGCTTGTGAGGGGTGTGATCTCTCTCTGTACCTTTGGGTCCTCATCTGTAAAAGGAGGGATCCGATTACATGACCTCTTGGGTCCCTTTCAGCTCTTTTAGCATCCTAAGAAAGGGAGTCAGTTCTTTGGAGGAAAGAAAATAGAGAATCATTCATTCTGTATCTCATCCATCAGTGTTTTTGCCACATTTTGTGTTTTCAATTCAATGTCACTGAAATCCACAAGAATTTATTAAGGCCCTACTGTGTGCCTGGCACTATGCCTGACCCTAAAGATATACAAATATTCTAACAGGTTTGACATCTCATCATTTCAAAAGTCCTGTCTTATGATTCCCCCCAACCACTTATGACAGTCTACCCTGGGCCACTCATGGCCACATCTTCCCATGAGTTCACCACAATGGGGAGGGCCATCTCCCAATGAAGAAAGTGAGGAAGGCTTCTGTCATGTTGGGAATACAAAGATGAAAAACAATGCAAATCCTGGCCTCAAGGACCTCACATGACATGGAGATTCTAGAGGAGAAACAGGCTAA
>NW_025381630.1:0-5389 GCF_016433145.1 Gracilinanus agilis | reverse complement strand
TTCCAGTAGAGAGGACCCACAGGGAAGTAGGAGGAAGTAGGGGGAGAAAAGCTGGTTTTGGTCCTGGAAGTAGAGGGTGCTAATGGGGCGTGGTGGGGGTGTCAATTTCTGACGGGAGGGGGAAGGGGGAGAAGAGAGGACTTGGGTTGGGAGGAGTAGGAGGCGCTGATGAAGCTTGAAAGGGGTGTCATTTTCTGCCTGGGAGGGCCCTGGGGGGATGGTCAAGGGACTGGGAGAAAAGAAAAAGATTAATCGGTGGGGTTGTGGAGATGAACTTGGGGTGCAGAGCTGTATTGTTGGACTCATAGGGAAGACCTTGGACATTTGGGGTGGGGACATAATAAAGATGATCGCTGAGGGTTGAACCCTGAGGTGAGATATTGAACTCTCCCAGAGAATTCCATTTGAGGACAGATGGTTGGGGTAGGGTGGAAATGGCTCTGAAGTGGGTGGGGTGACCTTAGTTATTGGGAGTTGAACCTTGGAAAGGAGATTGAGAGGCTGATTGGAGGATCCTTTGGGAGAGGGCTGCTTGGTGGAGGGTCAGATACAAGAGAGTTTGGCCTTTGGAGGTTGGGGGGAGCATTAGTCTGACTGGGAGAAGCTTTGAAGGGCAGGAAATTTGTTGGGGGTTGGGGGAGGCGATGAGACAGCAGTTGAGGGTTGAGCCCTAGCTAGGAAGAAGCTTCAGGGGCTGGTGGGTTGGAGTGGGGGAAGCGTCTAGCCCCTAAAGGGAGGGTGAGAGATAAGGGTGGGGCTTCGAAGGAGCTTCTGACTAGAATAATTGAGACCTTGGGCTGAGGATTTGTCTTCTCTTAGTGAAAAGCACTGAGAGTGGCTCTCTGGGGAGGGGGGCTGGTTCTGACAGGAAAGACCCTGGTTGGGGGGAGTGTAGGGAAGGATTGGTTCTGACCCGGGAGGGAGGGAGGGAAGAGAGAGCTGGAGCCTTGATGGATTTGAATCTTCAGGGGCAGCTGACTGGTCCAAGGAAAATGGAGGAATTGGTTCTGATAGAACTGAGAAAAAGCCTTCCTGGTGGGGAATTGTCCCTCTCCGAGAAGACCCTTGAGAGGAAGGGGGGTAGATGGGTCCTAGAGGACTGGGGAGATAGGAGCACCTCCAAGGAAGATGAGAAAAGATTGGTCTGGAGGAGGGGGAAGACAGGGAGAATCCAGGAAAAAGGGGACCAGTTCCACTCTAAAGAAGGGAGCACAGTGTTCATTGCTGACAGAACCTGGGGGGGGAGGGTGCCAATTGGTTGATAAGTTAGACACTGAGAGGCTATGTTTAGAACATGAAAAACATGAAAGTTCATAGATTAAACCCTAGAACTGGAGAATGTTTTTGAGGTTTGATAAGAGTGAAAGTGAGAGATTTAAGGGACCATGGGGTTGGGGGGTGGACAGATAGACTTGATTTTGCATTTGAACCCGTGGAGAGAAAAAAAGCTTGTTTGGAGGGTTAAGATTGGCCCTTGAGGAGGGTGGTGATAGGAAGGAGAGAACAGCCCATTTGCCAGGGGGAAGGGTCTGAGAAGCCTTGTGGAAGTGATGAGGAGGGGCTGAAGCCCTGACTGGCTAGAGGATGCTCACTCCTCAGCGGTTGGGGCAGTTGGTAGGTTGAGGGAGATGGAAAAAGGAAAGACTGAGAGTTAATCCTTCAGGTAGGGGTGGGACGATCATTCGATCCTCAAGCTGGGGAAATAGCTGGCGTCCTCTTAGAAGAAGGGGAAAGAAATATCTTATTGTAGTAGGGAGGAAGATGGAGGGGTCAGGGAAGGCCCTGGGCAAGGGCCTGGGATAGGGGAGGACCACAGCAGGCCCAGATGTCCAGAATGAGGGGGAGGAGGCAGCCCTGAGGAGAGGTTTGAGGACAACAGCTTCCTGTCTTGGAATTTAGGGAAGGGAGAGCTACAGAGAAGAGCCTGAGGAAGAAGGATGAGGTGTATAGGGCTGGATGAAGAGGGGATAAGAGAGGAAAGGGCCGGGGTGAGGGGGCACTGGGAGTGGCCAGAACAGACTGAAGGGGGTTTGGAGGAAGGCAGAGGGAAGATGGAGCTATGGGAACAGTCGAGGGGGGTTTGGGGATTGCCCACAAGAATGAAGGGTAGGACCCAGGTTTGGGGAGCTTAGCCAGAGAGAGAGACTGGAGGGGAAGGGGCCCGGGAGAAGATCCCAGGCTTACAGGTGGGGCACAGAGGATGAATTAGGAGAGGGGGAGGAGGGTTGGTTGAGCCAAGTGATGAATTTTTCCTGAGAATTGAGTTTGTGCCCACAATGGGTTTGTAAGGCTATTTTGAAGTAGAGACCAGCCTGCCAGGGTAGTGGGAGGTAAACAGGCCTGAGGAGGAGAGGCTGGCTGGGGTAGAATGAGGTGGGGCTGAAGACTGGGAAATAAGGCAGAGAGAAGGGAGGAGGGGGGCTCCGGGTTGGGGGCCGCTTGCAGCTGGTTTTCTGACAGGTCAGAACAAAGGCTTTAAGGTGAGGTGGCGGCCGGGGCCTTGGGGGGTGGAATTCAGCCCAGACTACCTGGGGAATGGGTGCTGCGGATCACGTTGTCCAGGGGCCCTTGGAGTCCACAGGAACAGGTTTGGGGGTGAAATGAGAGTGGAAGACTTGGTGGGGGACTCGGGCCTGGCGCGTCCCTCCCCAGTCCCTGCGGCTCGGGAGAGCTGGCTCCCTTGGCCAGAATTCCTGTCCTGCGGGATCCAGCCTGCAGCCCGGCCCTGTTAGCGCTTTTCTCGGAAAGCCAGCAGGCTGGTGGGGCGCTTCCTCCTGCTTCTGGGCCTTGTCTGAGGGGCCGGCCTGTCACCCGCCCGAGGACAGAGCCCTCACCTGGTGGCCTTCTCCCCTCCGTCCTCCTCCCCCAGCCGGCATCCCTGCGGCCTCCTCCTTCCACATGATCCTCGTCCAACTCCTCCATTTTAGAGCCCAGGAGGCTGGGACCAGACTTGACCCAGAAGTTTTTTCTTCATTGACACAACTGGAATTGAGAGAAAAAAGGAAGAGCAGCTCCTCCTTCTGACACCCCACACACACCCCAGAAAGGCCCCCAGCTCAGAAGGTGGCGCCCCTGGAGGCTGCTTCTGACTGCGTGGAGCACGTGGCAGGGAGGGAGGGAGGAAAAGGAGCCTTTGGCCTCGCCTGCTCGCCCACTCCTGATCCCCCAGCCCCGAGTCTGGCCCCGGGTTCTAGGACCAGGAGTGGTTCTTGCCTTCCCTCAGCAGCCCCACCCCCACCGCATTGGCTCTTTCTGGGCCCCCAGCACAGAGGCTCGGGCTGCTAGAAATGGGGGGCTCTGCCTCCCCTCCCCCAGCCCCTGGGCAGTCCCATCATGCTCTGCCCTGGGCCTTGATGGGAAGCCTCTCCAGGGGCCACGATGGAGGAGATGGAGGCCCAGGCTTCTAGGAGGGAGCCATTGAAAGAGATGGCAGCCCCCTCCGGGGTCTTCTGCCCCCAGACTGCCGGCTGTGGGAAAGGGTTAAAGCCAGCGCAGCGGCCTGCAGTCCCTCCCTGGCGGCCTGTCCTGGGTGCCAGCCTCCGCGAACACAATGTGGGTCAATGGTGCGGGCCTGGGCCGCCACTTCCACTCCCTCCCCCGCTCTAGAACTGACCTGGTTCCGTTTGGCAGAACCTTCTANTCCCCAGGGTCAAGGGGAGGCAAAATGACAAAAGCGAGTCTTAAAGCTGGATCTGCTGAGTAAAACCATCCCCGGACGCTTCCTCTCTGCCTCCTCCCCTCCCGGGCGGCCCCCCAGAAAGGGGAACGAGCTGAGGTGGAAGCCGAGGGCTGCCGGAGAAGATGGCAGGGAGATAAAGGGGCATCCAGTGGGCGGCAGAGCCCAGAGGCACAAGCTGAGCCTGGCCCCCCGCCTCGGGGGTCTGCTGGAGCCCGAGGAGCCCAGGCTGCCTGCTGGGGGGATCTCAGAGCTGGCCTCTCCCCACCTGCCCCCCCAAGTCATCCAGCGCCCCCCGGCCCGCCCCACAGAGAAAGTAACCGAAAATGCAGGTTTCCCCACCGTCAGGAAGCCGACCAGGGGCAGGATGGGAAGGGGAGGCTCAGGTGAACTGGAGAGTCTCGATTTTACCTGGAGGCTGGCTGGGCTTGGAAGGAAATGAGGGGGGGCTGGAGGAGGCACCCCACAGGATGGCAAGCCTGAGGTCTCCAAGGCTGCCCCCATTTTATAGATGGGGAAACTGGTGCCCGACAGGCAAGATCTGTCCAGGGCAGAGCCCGAGAACCCGAGAAGAGACGGGAGGAACGACGAGGAAGGCTGGAGGAAAGGGGGTGCCGCTCCCTCCCTCGCCCGCCCGGCCTCGGGGGTCTCACCGTCAGAGGCAGGGAGCAGACGGTCAGGACGCCCGTCATGAGAGCCAGCAGGATCAGGTGGTCCACCTCATCTTCTCCCTCCCTGGGCCCCGGGCCGGCCCGTCCGGGCGCCAGGGAGCCGCGCCGCCGCCGTTGCTCCCGGTACATTCTGCACAGGCTCAGGGTGACCGAGCCGTTGCACAGGATGATGGCACCCACCAGCAGTGCCACCAGGGTGGCATAGGCCAGAGAAAAGGCTCGCACGGCCCCCTCCTCGGAGCGCATCCGGATGAAGCACCAGCTCCCGGGGCAGTACTGCTGGTGCCGGCCCAGCCCCAACAAGGGCAGCGAGCAGAAGAGGGCACAGAAGGCGTAGATGGCAGGTAGGGCCAGCTTGGCATAGCGACGCCCATTGAGCTGCGCGTAGCGGTAGGGGTGGCTCAGGGCCAGGCATCTCTCCACAGCCATGGCACAAAGGATAAGGGTGGATGCCAGGCCGAAGAAGGTCATGGCGAAGGCAAAGCAATGGCACAGCCCCGGCCCCTGGCTCAGCCCCAGCAGGGAGCTGTTCTGGGCATAGGCCACAAAGACAGCCGGGCTCAGGAAGCATGTGCCCAGCAGGTCGGTGCCCGCCAGTCCTGTGACCAGCACGGCAAAGGCCGAGGAGCGAGCCCAGAGTGCCCGCCGGTGGGCCGCCAGGATGCCCAGGGCCAGGCCGTTACCAACCACCCCAGCCAGAAACATCAGCGAGCTAGTGACTGGGCCGCCGTCGCCCTGGACGTACGTGAGATTCTCACACAGCCCAGGCATCCCTGGAAGGGCTGGAAGCTGCCTCGGGGCAACAGCGGGAGCTCCGGTGCCCTCCTACCAACCCCACCCCTAAACCCACTGCCTCCTCCGCGCCTTCTAGGTGCTCAGGCTTCCCTCACCGAGATCCGTCACCTCTCTCCCAACATTTCTGCTGTGTCTGACTCCCCATGCTCTGCCTGACTCAACTCTCCCTCCCCTCCCCTTTCTCCTCCCTCCCTCCTTTCCTCCTCCCCTCCTCCCTCCCTCCCACCTTCTCTCTCTCTCTCTCTCT
>NW_025381629.1:0-3683 GCF_016433145.1 Gracilinanus agilis | reverse complement strand
AGAGAGAGAGAGAGAGAGAGAGAGAGAGAGAGAGAGAATATATGAGAATGAACAGTTTGGCCAAATGTGGCTGGGACGAGAGTAACAGACGGTAAGGCTCTGGGGTAAAGGACCTAAGAAACCCTTGAATGCCAGGACCAGAAGCTTAAATTTAATCCTATAGGCAATAGGGAGCCTTTAGGTATTTGTATTTTCAGTTTTTGATTAAAGAATATGGGGAGGTTTAGGCTAAAGAAGAGAAGACTGGGGGGTGGAGGGGAGATTGATGGCAGTATCTGAGTGAGATATCTCATAGGAAGACAAGTTGGCACAGTGGAAAGAGATTTAGTCTACGGATCTGGATTTGAATCTCAGGTCTACTGGTCACCACCTGCGTGACCTCGGACCAATCACATCAGTTCTCTGAGACTCAAATCCCTCAGCTGTAAAATGGGAATGGAGATGCCTCGATGGCCTCCAAGATCCCTTCTGCCTGTAAATCTATGATCCTACCTAAAAGCAGCAGATTTTTCAAGAAAAACAATAATAAAACACAGGGCACACATCTTCATATTTTAGGTTTAATCCAAAATAAAAAAGAAAGAGAAGGAAAAGAGGGAGGGAAGGAGAGAGAAGAAAGAAGGGAGGGAGGAAGGGAAGAAAGATTGATGACAAAGGAAGGAAGAAGGAAAGGAGGGAGGGAGGGAAGAAAGATGGATGAAAAAGGAAGGAAGAAGGAAAGGAGGGAGGGAGGGAAGAAAGATGGATGAAAAAGGAAGGAAGAAGGAAAGGAGGGAGGGAGGGAAGAAAGATGGATGAAAAAGGAAGGAAGNAAGATGGATGAAAAAGGAAGGAAGAAGGAAAGGAGGGAGGGAGGGAAGAAAGATGGATGAAAAAGGAAGGAAGGAGAGGAAGAAGGAAGAAAAGAGGGAAGAGGAGAGAAGGAAGAAAGACTGAGGAAAAAGGAAAGAAATGGGGGAGGGAAGAAGAGAAAAGATGAGGGAGGGAGGAAGGGAAGAAAGATTAATGAAAAAAGAAGGAAGAAGGAGAGGAGGAAGGAAGGAAAGACAGGGAAGAGGAGAAAAGTGAAGGAAGAAAGACAGAAGAAAAGGGAGGCAAGAAGAGAAAAGATGAAGAGGGAGGAAGGGAAGAAAGATGGATGAAAAAGGAAGGAAGAAGGAAAGAAGAAAGGGAGAGAAGAGGAAAGATGAAAGAAGGAGGGAGGGATGGAAAGATTGATGAAGGATAGAAGGAAGGAAAGAAAGGGAGGGAAGAGGAGAAAAAAGCAAAAGAAGGAGGGAGGGATGGAAAGAAGCAGAGAAGGTGACTCTTTGGCCTGTGAAGTCCCATTCTGGCTCCTGAATCTGTGATTAGGCTTCTTCTGCTTGGGCCCCATGAAAGAATTGGGCAGCAGGTGGACATGACGGGAGTGGGAGAAGGAAGCAGATTTAAGCAAATACCAGAAAGATTTCCCAACATTGACAGGGCTGCACAAACAAGATAAGATAGGCAGCTTTGACACAGGTGGCGAGTCCCTCCCTAAAGGGCTTCGTGTGAGCTTAGCCCTTGTCAGGATGTCCCAAGGAGGATGTTTGTCCAGGCCACTGAGAGATCCCAGAATTCCAATTCTCTCCAGTCAAGCTGTCCAAGAACAAAGCCTCCCAAATACGAAACTCTGCGGATGCAGAGCCAAGACCCAGAGAAGTTCCTGCCTTCAGGGCTCTTGCCTTCTGTGGAGGGAGCCCCCGTGGTGGCATGCACAAGACAAATTGCCAGCCAGTGTGGGGCGCACCCAGCGGGGCACGGTGCCGTGCCGGTCCTAGAGAAGACACAGGGATAGGCATTTGTGGTCTCTGCCCTCCAGGGGCTTCTAGGTCGGGCAGTGCATTCCCTGAGAGGCAGGTTTGTTCACTCTCCAGAAGATAATTCTGTCCTTTCTGTGGGCAGAAGCTAACCCCAGGTATGGCAGGATACACCGATTTAGAGAAGGCCCAGGCTCTGCCCGCACGAGAGCGGGGAAGTCTTTGAGTCCAGCCTTTTACGGATGAGAAGGCTGAGGCCGCAGTCTGGAGGCATCAGAGGCTGGCCTGGAGCGAGGGGGACTCTTACAGCTCGTGGTTGTCCTCCCCCTCACTTTGCCAGCAGGGAAACTGAGACCTGGGGCAGGGAAGGGCTGGGCACCCACACAGGGCCGAGGCTGGGATTTGAACCCATCCTCTCTGACTCCAGGCCAATACAATAGGCATTTACCAAACACCTATTCTACGCCAGGCACTTGGAACGCAAGGACAGAAGCCAGACGGTCCGTTAAATGCCCCCGTGTGTGCCAGAGCTGTGGGGCAGCCCGGGGCCTGGCCGGGGAGGGAGGAGGCCGTGTTCCGGTGGGTAGGGCCGCAGGTGGCAAGCCTGGCGGGGAAAAGAGGCAGGGGGAGCCTGGAGAGCGCGGCCGGCCGCCCCCAGCTGGGGCCCGCCTCGCCAGCTCTTGACCCCTTCCCTCTTCTCCCCGCTCCCCACGCCGGTCCCCCCCCACCTGCAGAGGCTGTACAGCATGGATTTGCGCAGCGCCCACCAGGTGAAGGGGAAGGAGAAACTGTGCTTCTCCCTGGCCCGCCAGTTTGGCGGCGGCGGTGGCGGTGGTGGCGGCGGCGGCGCCCCCAGCAGGGTGGGTAGGGCGGGCCCAGCACAGCTGGAGGAGAAGAGCGGCAGCGGCGTACCCACCCTGCCCTTCCCGCTCAGGAAGCAGCACAAGGCCCAGAAGTACCTGCGACTGTCCCGAAAGAAGTTTCCTCCCCGCCCGGAGGGCCGCGGCCAGCTCAGAGAGGCCTTCCCGGAGGAGCCAGCCGCCCGAGAGGCCCCGCGGGACGCCGGCGAGTGGGACAAGGCCGCGGCCGCCGACGCCCCTGCTGAGCAGCACCCCGGCAAAGAGGGTAAGCCCCGAGCCCGTCCTACCCCTGGGGAAACCGGAGCCCGGGCGCCCGGCTCGCCCGGCTCCGGCCAGCGTCTGAGTCGGGATTCGAACCCGGGTTTTCCTGCGCTCTGTTCACTACACCAGAGCCGGAAGAGACATCGGGGCTCCTCTGGTTCGACTCCCCATTTCTCAGGGGAGGAAGTCGAGACCCAGGGAGAAGGGGCAGCGAGGGCTGGCAGAGCCTGGGTCCCGCCCCAGAGCCGGCGTCTCTGCCCCCATCGTGCCCTCTGGCTCTGCGGGCTGAGAGCAGCGAGGCCGGCCTTCCTCTCAGGCCCAGTGCTCGGGCTCTGGGGGCCCCTCGTTGTGGATGGAGGAGCCGGGCCGGCTAGCGAGCAGCAGAGGAAGAGGGGCGAGCAGGAAGGAGCCCCCAGACCCCCTGTGTCAGCAAAAGGGAGGGAGCTCCCCGTCAGGGCAGCTCTCCCAGCAGAGGCCTGGCAGTGCCTCGCCCTCGTGTCTGAGAAGTGATTTTGTTCAGGTCCAGGTGGGCCGAGGTGCCCTCTGAGGGCCCTCCAACGCCCGCTTCTCCCTCTGTCCCTGTTCATCCTCCTGTTGCTGATTATCAGTGAGAAGCACGTGGCGTGATAGATAGAGAGCTGCCTGCAGGGGCCCCCTCGGACCCCCATCCCCAGGGACCCCCATCCCTAGGGACCCCCATCCTCAGGGACTTCCATCCTCAGGGACCCCCATCCCCGGGGACCCCCATCCCCAGGGACCCCCATCCTTAGGGACTCCCAAC
>NW_025381628.1:393-2517 GCF_016433145.1 Gracilinanus agilis | reverse complement strand
AGAGAGAGAGAGAGAGAGAGAGAGAGAGAGAGAGAGAGAGGCAAAGTCAACAATGTCCTTTTCAAAAGAACTTCAAAAGTACTTTCCCCTAATTTTTTCTTGACATGGTCCTTCTCCTGTATGGGAAATGACTTTAATGAGAAAGACAGAGAGAGACAGAGGCAGACAGAGAGAGAGACGGAGAGAGAAAGAGGGGGGAAAGAGAGAGAGAATTAATGTCCTATACTTTTTACTCAGGTGAAAAAAGATCTTTTTCCATTTAATTCTACACCCAGGCATGCTTCTTATAAACTAACAAGTCCCTGGAATGACTTTATCAAGACATGAATTATGAGGTGTTAAGGGCTGTGAATGAGTTCTTGCTGAGGGTGCAAAGTCTCTCTGCACCCATCTCTCATACACACACATACACACACTTCTTACACTTGTCTTTCTTCATTTAAGTACTGGAAGGTTAAGCTGAATAGCATGATGGAAGAAATCCATCATGGGCATGGTGGGGTGGGCATGCCATAAGCTATTTGTATCCTGAGATGTCAGCTCATTACCAAAGTTAGAAACCTGCTGATTCAGGAGACCTCAAATTGTCTTGATTTAGAATTCCTTTAGCACTTTTAAAAATTATTATTACATGGAATTTGCTTCCTGTTAAATAGTTCAAAACCTGTGTTTTCTTTTTTAAACAAAATGTTGATATATTTTATCTGAGTTTTCCAATAAATAACCCCCCACCATAGACCCTTCCTATAAACCAAACCAAACCAAAAACAGCCTTGTAGTCTAATATTGGGACTCAGAGTCCAAATAACTTTTCATTCCAAGAGTTTGCCATTTCTCAACAGAAAGGAAGGATCTTAGCCTTAGTAATTTGGAAATTACATTGACTATTGGACCAGAATTCTGTTTTTTTGGGTTATTTCCATCTGTTTTGTTACAATAATTGCCTATATATAAGTTCATTCTCTAATAAGTTCTTTCTTTTCCTTTCTCCCCTTTGAAATTCATACTTTCTATTGGACTTTCAAAAACAAATTTTTTAACCCAACTGGCAAGACTAGAAAAAAACAAACTTTTTTTCCTCCTATTTGTGATGGTTAGTTATCACAAACATACATTTCTCTCTCTCTCTCTCTCTCTCTCTCTCTCTCTCTCTCTCTCTCTCCCCCCCCCCCGTGTGTGTGTGTGTGTGTGTGTGTGTGTGTGTGTGTGTGTGTGTGTGTGTGTGCAGTTTCTAATATCTGAAACTTTATCTGGGTCTCTCTCCCCTGTGAGCAGGTGTGCTGATGAGTGCGCAGAAGTGGGTTGGTCTTTTTTCCCCTTATGGGCACCAGGCTGGGTTTGTGTGAGTTGGAAGGATCAGCCCCATCTCTCATCTGCCAGGATTTAAAGCCCCAATCAAATTCCTACAACCCACTCCAGCTGGATTTAGTTGGAGAAGGTTGGAGGGATCCTGATCCAGGCCGAACCACAGGCTAAACACTGCTCAAGAGAGAACGTCAGTCTCAGGCAGGTTCAAATAGGGGGCTCAAGCTCCTCACCATCTGGGAGCTCCTGATGCTAAATTATGGTGGGATTTGGGGGAAGGGACAAGAAGGGAAGGGGATAAAGGAGTGTTTTGTAAATGTGATACACTGACAGTTTTCTTTTGAGAACCAGCGACTTCCCCACAGAGGACTATTCTGCAAAAGGTGAGGGGAAAGAAATCTCTCTCAAGGCATTGAAATTCAGGTTGGTGGCCTTTGAAGAGCTCCTGGTGGTCTTAGACACTGGCAGAAGGAAAGCAAATCTGTCCTTTTTCTTTGCATGTGATTTTTTTTTTTACCCCCAGGGTCTCTTCAGTGTATAGGAATAATTCAACCTCTTTCTCCAGGACACTGCCTAAAAATACATTTTTGCCTTCTGAATATACATCAGTGGCAATTCAGCCTGGCCCTAGTCATTTATAATTGCAATGCCTGTGCTTAGGTTGCATGAGGTGTGTATATCATGTCTTGGATGTCACGAGAGGAAAGGATTAAATAAATAGATAGCCAGAACTAATAGTTTCCATTTCTGTAACAAGTTCATATTTGTTTCCTCTGCTTGAGTCTGTGATAGCTGCATCCTGCAGGACAGAGGCCAAAG
>NW_025381628.1:0-379 GCF_016433145.1 Gracilinanus agilis | reverse complement strand
GGAGAGCCAGAGAGAGAGAGAGGAGAGGAGGAAGGAGGAAGAGGGAGGAAGAGAAAGAGAGAGAGGGAGAGAGAGAGAGAGATAGAAAGGGAGGGAGGGAGGGAAAGAGGGAGGGAGAGAGGGAAAGAAAGGAGAAAGAGAGAAGAGGAGGTGAAAAAGAGAGACAGGAGAAAGAAAAGAGAGGGGAGAAAGAGAGATGAGAGAGAAATAGGGAGGAGGGAGTCAGAAAGAGGGAGAGGGACAGACAGAGGAGAAAGAGAGGGGAGAGAGAAGAGGGGAGAGAGAGACAGAGAGAGAAGAGGAGAGAGAAACGAAGAGAGAGAGGGAGGAAAGAGAGAGGAGAGGGGAGAGAGAAAGAGAGGGAGAGAAAGAGACACAG
>NW_025381627.1:0-4455 GCF_016433145.1 Gracilinanus agilis | reverse complement strand
GTCTTTTCTGTGCAAATTCCTGGAATTCTTCAATTTTGTTGAATGCCCATACTTTCCCTTGGAAATATATAGTCAATTTTGATGGGTAGTTGATCCGTGGTTGCAGGCCCAGCTCTCTTGCCTTTCTGAATATTGTATTCCAAGCCTTACGGTCTTTTTGCGTGGAGGCTGCCAGATCCTGTGTGATCCTGATTGGTGCTCCTTGATATTTGAATTGTCTCTTTCTGGCTTCTTGTAAGATTTTTTCTTTTGCGTGAAAGCTTTTGAATTTGGCAATAATATTTCTAACCGATTTCTTCTCTGAGTCGAGGACTTCAGGGCAATTTTGCTGAATAATTTCTTTTAGTACGGAGTCCAGGTTTCTATTAATTTCTGGTTTTTCTGGAAGACCAATTATTCTCACTTTGTCTCTTCTAGACGGGTTTTCTTGGTCTGTCACTCTCTCATTGAGATATTTCATATTTCCTTCTATTTTTTCAGTCTTTTGACTTTGTTTTATTTGTTCTTGTTGTCTTGAGAGATCATTAGCTTCTAATTGCTCAATTCTAGCCTTTAGGGACTGGTTATCGGCTATAATCTTTTGGTTTTCCTTTTCAATCTTGTCATTTCTGGTGTTCAATTTGCTTATCAGTTCATTTGATTTCTGAGCCTCACTTTCCAATTGCAAGATTTTTCCTTTTAAACTGTTATTTTCTTGCCAGATCTCTTCCATTTTCCTCAGAATCTCAGTTTTGAACTCTTCCATAGCTTGTGAGGAGTTTTCCTTATTTGAGGAGGGTCCGGATGCTTGTTTGTTCTCCTCCTCTGTTTGCTTGGTTGTCTGGATTTTCTCTGTGTAAAAGCTGTCGAGTGTTAAAGACTTCTTTTTCTTGTTATTATTCTTTCTCTTCTGAACTTCCTGATGCTGAGTAGCCATCATTAGCCCAGCAGCTTCTCAGATTTATCCTCGCGCTCAGTATCTGTTCGCGATCTATTGGCTCCTGAGGTCTGAGTTCTGGTTTTTTCTAAGGTCAAGCCCCCTGGTGGGCCCTCTTGCTTGATCCTCTGATGGAGGTTTCTTTACAAGTCTCAGGGCGCTGCTTCCACAGTCGTCTACCCGTCTGCACTGGTTCCCCTCTTAGGCTTTAGTTCCTGGCTGTGTCTGCCTCCACCCACTCCTCTGCTCAGCCTGCGCTCTGCGCCCAGCGTCCTGCTCCCGTGCGCTCAGATTTCGTGTGTGTTTTTTGACTTAATGGGGTCCTAAGTCTTGCTGCTCTCAGGAACAGGTCCCGGAGCTGCTGATGACTCGATGGGTGCCCCAAACTTGCCCTATTTCTTTTTAGCTGGGTTCGGAGCTATAGATGAGTGTGGAGGGGGTGGGGGTGGGGCGGTTGCTCTGCCCGCGATTTAGTGAGAGCCCTTTATAGCCTGGAAATGTCTCGATTCCACGTACCTTCCACGCTGTGCCCTGTTGTGGGGTTCCTCCATTCGTCTGGACTTGTTTTTATGTCCCCTTTGAGGAGTTTTGTGTGTTTCGGTCAGGAAAGGTTAAGAGCTGCTTCTTACTCTGCCGCCATCTTAACCCGGAGTTAGAGTCATTTTTAAAATGAAGTTAAAAAAGAAAAGAAAAAGCTATAGCAAAAAGGGAAAGAGAAGTTTAATGATAGGATATATTGGATTGAATGTAGATCAAGGATAATATTATGAAATAAGAACTATCTTAATTCATAATGACTGCTTTTTTCAAATTTTTAATAAAGAAGGTTTCTCATACATTTGGTTTGATTCTATATGAATAACCAGTTAATACAAATTAGCATTCAAGTAGTTGATTTACTCTATTAGCTTAAACCAAGATAGTCAAATGCTTCTGTTTTCCAGAATAAAACCTGGAATTGTTAAGAATTGATTATTTCAATGTTGTAAACATTAACAACTTTAATAAGTCTCTTCATGCAGTGCCAAATGCTTGAAATGGTGCTTGGCAAAACATAGGCACTTAAATGTCCACTGCAAGTTTATTTATCCTTTTGTGAACTAGGTCTGATTTAAACTGGAACACTGGTAATTTAGTTCTGATTTTAGAATGTTATGAGACCCTTATAGGTCATTAAATAATTAACTAAATAAATTTTTCCTAGCCATAGCAAATGAGGAACATTTAACAAGAACATTCATAGAGGATAACAACCTAGATTTAGAGAGGTAAAGTTCCCAGATATGAGTCAACCTCTCAATCTATAGTCAGAAGCCTCAGAGAAAGCACTGGAGTTCCTTTTAGCCTTCTGAGTTTGAGCCACTAAGAAGCCATGTCACTGATCTGATCCAATCAAGGTCCTAGTTTAGCCAAATAAGTCTCAAAAAGAGTTTCACTACCATTTTATGACTGAATGAGTGAGAGACTATTCCTTCATAGCCTGTACATAGCAAGACTCTAGGACACCGATGGGCAAACTTTAAAGAGGGGGCCAAAGGAAAGGAAATGCTCATCTATCAGTCTGTTTCTAAGGTAACTTTTTTGAAGTTTCATTGTATTGTATCCTACTCATTGTAATTGTCAGATTAGGAATAATATCCCACACCCAGAAAGAACATTTCAGGGAGTCGCATCTGGTCCCGGGTCCGTAGTTTGCCCATCACTGCTCTAGGAGATATTGCAGCTACTATCAACAGGCAGAGTACCATGCTAGGAATTATAAAAGATTTGACCCAGTTCTTATATCAAGTAGGACATACTGTTAATTGATGGGAAATTTATACAGAGAAGCATAGTGTCTAGATCAGTGGTTCCCAAACTTTTTTGGCTTACCACACCCTTTCCAGAAAAAAAAAAATATTACTTAGCCCCCTGGAAATTAATTTTTTAAAATTTTAATAGAAATTAATAGGAAAAATAAATGCACCTGTGGCCTTCACCACCCTCTGGATCACTGCAGCACCCAACACGGGGCAGTAACACCCACTTTGGAAATCACTGGTCTAGAATATTGAGTATGGAGTAGAGAGGAACATAACACAGAGAGTCCTTTCTTAGAAATACCTTAGCTGTACAATCATGGACAAGCCACTTAACTTGTGAGAGCCTCTGTTACACAACATCTATCAACCTTTGGGCCTGTGTTCAAGCCATTCTCTATCCCAAGAAAGACTTCACTCATCTTCTTCGCCCATTGAATTCTTGTCCATTCTTTTATCTATACCTTATCTACTAATTCCTTCAGGAAGTCTCCCCATGAACACATGCATGCACACATACATACACACACACATACACATAGACATACGCACACATCCCTTTGTTGTGTTTCTTTTTTTAACACTTATCTTCAGCCTTAGAATCAATACTCTATATTGGTTCCAAGGCAGAAGAGCAGTAAGGGCTAGGCAATGGGAGTCAAATGACTTGTCCAGGATCGCACAACTAGGAGTGTCAGAGGCCAGATTTGAACCCAGGTCCTTCTGTCTCTAGGTCTGGCTCTCAATTCACTGAGTTACCCAGTTGCCCCCTCTCTGTTGTGTTTCTAACTGAAACTCTCTCATATTAAGTGACATGTCCATGGTTACACAGCTAAAATGAGTCTAAGATTGGACTCTACTTTTTGTCTCTCTTCTACATGAGATAGAAAACAACTTTATGGAATTAATAGAAGGTAGTAATATTCAAGGTATGAGGAAAGACTAGAAGTTAGTATAGTGTCAGCTTGTGGATGAATTCTGGTGAAAGGACTTTGAATCTTACTTGGTCTGGAATTCAAGGAAAAGACATATCTTTTCAAAGATCACAGGACTAAAGTAGAAGGAGACCTTAAACAGTTGAGTCAGATTTCCTCATTTGACAGATGAGAGAACTGAGACATTGAAAGGTTAGGATTTGCCAAGGACAAATAGTAAGTCAGATGGAGCATTTGAACTCTTGTATTAAGCATCCTAATTACTAGGCAAAATTGTCTTTTCTGTATTGGAGAAATATTGTAGTGAGAGAGGAGATGATTAAATGGATGATAGGATTAAGGGTCAGAAAAAGTGGATATAGGAATTAAGGGTATAAGAAGTGGCAAAAGGGTGCATATTAGCCCTGCAAAGCCTTACTGCAGAGTTTCTGACAGTTGAAAAGGGTTTAGAATCCTGAGGTTAGTCAGTTGACTCTGGAGACTTGATGAGAGTAGGAGGGTCAACTGAGCTCTATTCTTTGGACTGAAAACCTGGCCTATATTCTGAAGCTTTTCTCTTAAAATTTGTTAGCTTAACTATTTTCTTTGGATCTCCCTAACCTCCCTTATTCCCAATCATCATTTTCCCTTCCTAAATTTCTTGGGGTTTTGAAAGGAGGGTGGATCTGAGTGTTAGCTTTCAAACTCAGTAGATTTAGTTTCCCCATAGTCAAATAGGGCTTGCCCTTGTTACAAATTATCTTTTGAATCATTGTATCCAAATTTCCTACCTCTTTTAGGCTACAAAACCTCTTGGGGCTGAGTT
>NW_025381626.1:0-6377 GCF_016433145.1 Gracilinanus agilis | reverse complement strand
CAAAAAGACTTAAGTGGCTTGCCTGGAGTCACACAGCTAGGAAGTGTCTTGAGACCAAATTTGAACCCAGGTCCTTCTGACTCTACGCCTGGCACTTTATCTACTGTGCCACCTAGTTGCCCCCATTCGATATTTTATTAAACTCAACTATCTGGAAGGCACTAGGGATAAAACACAAAGACAAAATAATCCTTCCATTTGAGATATTAATAATACCAGAATATAACTTTATTAATGGACAACATAATGTTGTCAAATAAGTAAAACTAATAAAATTTCACGTAGAAATATTAGAAAGTGCCACTGACTTGTATCTATAATGAATTTTCCATAATATAATGCCTGTTTGCCTCCTAAGTTTGTTTCCTAATGCTTACAGGAATACTGAGCAATATTTACCATACATAAATAATGAAGTGAAATTAGAGAAGTGTATTCAAAAAGATACCCTCAGACGAATTAGAGGTCCAAATCTGGGTATATGGCAAACTGTTATTTAGTAGCCTTTAAGGATTAAGAATTGTCTGCTTCCAGCATAGTGTCAGCTCCTTGGAGGCACGGATGTTTTCCATTTTTGTATCCTTGGTGCCTAGAAGACAGAAGGTACTTAATAAATGCTTATTGATTGATGAACTCACCCTCACTACAAAATACTGTCCCAGAATGTGTAAATTTTTCATCACTTTTCAAAGAATTACCAGCTAACCTTCTTTTTTAATGACACAAATATGGGTAAGATTTCGAATGACTCCATTAAGAAAAAACATGATCATTCCAGTAATGAGACCAGAGTGGTCCTTTCCCAAAATACCAAGGCCATTATCGGAGGGAAGGCAAATCTCTGATCAATATATTCTACAATACATTTGATTACATAAGTTTTTTTACATGAATAACAAATCATTACTGAAATAGAGCCTAAGATTTCTTGAATATTGAATATTAGCCCTTTGTGGCACAATTGCTGTGTCTCAGGAGTCAGCTCCCGTGAGCCAAAAGGAAAGTTCTGGTTGTCCTTAGAAATCCCTCTTTTGTTTTGACAGAAGAATGATAGAATGGAATATGTTAGTGTTAGAGATGTAACTGGTCAGGGTCTAACACCCTCCTCACGGAGGCAAAGATTAATCGGACAACAGAAGTAAGTGATGTACACAGATTATGGGAGTTGGAGGATATGGTTTCAGGGTTCTTGCTAGGTTCATTGACTAATGAGCAGCTTTTGTTTCAGAACAGGTCAGAAGGCAGCCAGCAATGGTCCTGGCAATCAAAAGAAAACTGTTTAAGAGTCATGGAAACTAGGCTCAAATCACAGCTGTCTTGCTGGCCATTGGATAAGTCATTGAACCACCCTGGTTCTGTTTTTTCACATGAAAAATGAAGGAGTTGGAACATATTGTCTCTGAACTCCTGTCTCTAAATTCTATGGAAAAATTATAATTTTAGTAGTCAAATGGATGTTGAGGTGCATGTAGGCGATTATAAATTTGGTGAGAGGCAGAAGTAGAAAAGTAAAACACATAGATGTTGTACGCTAAATAATTACAGCAACTTTCTTCCACTTTAAAACTATGAGCGTTTGATCACATGTGCAATTAACAGAGTTGTAACTAGGTCAGTCAACAAACACTTAGGAGTTTCCTAAGATCCAGGTCCTGGGATAAACACAGAAGACACAGAGAAAGGCAAAAATATGGTCCCTGCCCTCAAGAAGCTCCCAGTTTAATAGAAGAAACAACGTGCAAATAACTAGGCATATACAAGATACATAAAGTAAATAGCATTCCAGTTTGGTACCAGTACACCAAAATTTTGAGGAGGCAAAAAGTTTATTGCAGTATAGATACCTCAATATGTCACTTTCCTTCCTCCTCTAAGTTCAACCCAACTTATCAATTACTAATTGTATTATTTTCACATCATGAATTACCGAGTTGATTTAAAGGCTATTTTCAGGAAGTTTTCCCTAGGAATATTTCATCCTGATTTTTCTGGGTGGCAAAACTTCTGGTTATGGCTCTGGCCACCATAAAAATCTATTTAAGATGGTATATGAGGGTCACATCAATATTTTATTTTTATTTTTAAATGTTTACATTATTTCAGAGATCACATCTTTACATTTTGCACAAGGCCGGATTTCTATGATCATCCTCAGCAAGATTTGTTCTGAACAGAGATAGTTAAGAAATTGGTTAAAACTTCTTGGCTTTGACAAATGTTTTTATATGTTTCTGCTCTCCTGGAAAATGAATTTTGGCTTCATCTGAACCTATACAGCAAGGCTGAAATGCAAAACAAAGCTGGGATCTTTCATTCAGTTCTAGTTAAGCTCAGAGTTCAAATCTAATTTCTCAACTGGCCCAGAACTGCAGAATATACGCCTCAGTCTTTGCCTTACTTGTAGCAAGTATCTCAAAATAGTCATGAGTAAGCATGAAGAACTAAGTTTTAGATGAAAATTGGCTAATTTCATTTCTATTTTCTGAATTTGAAACATAGCTTCACATAGTTTTGCTTTTAAATTCTCACACGGCTTTCATCATAGGCCAAAATAAAAAAAATACTATATGCATTTCCCTCACAGATGGGTCCTTATAGCAGCAGTAGCACAATCTTAACAATATTTTCTTCGTCCTCAAAAATATTCTGCAGATGCATACACATGCATCCATGTCTTCATACAGGCATGGACACATCTGTCCCCCCCCAATAAAACCACAATTGCCTTATATATCTATCTCCCAATTTGCCAAAGAGTGATCTGCAAGGAAGATGTAACTACTTTGTGTTCTATTCTGTTATTAAATTCACACTATCCAGAATATTTATTAACCGTGTCCATTTTCGTTCCACTTCAGATCCTATAATTTAAGTTAGGAAAAACACTGCCTTTAGTTCACCTATTCACTTTGACATGGACATAAGCTACCTCCCTTTAGACAAAGGTACTTAGATATTACACAAATTTTAAAATTGGCAGAAATTTCTGCATCAGAAACAGGCCCATTGGATGAAATTATCCTCAGTTTCTTGAAGTTACTTAAATTAAAAACATGAGTTTCTACAGTTGGAAAAAACATCCATGGTTAAAATGTTTGAAGCCCATCAATCTCCCTAACCACATAGCTAATGAGTTCCTTCTGTTTTCTTTGAATGAAATCACCGTGAGTGGTTAGATGTTGATTTAACATAAAACAAATGGAAATGGGTGTTTCCTTAGTCATATGTAGAATTTATTTTTAAAAACAATTAGCAAGTATTATGAATAAGTCAATGGCTTTACCATTACTTAAATAATAATATAGATCAAGTCATTAAAATTGATTGGAGAATAGTGAATGCATGTTACAGATTTAAAATCTTCTTAACTTGCTAACAGCTGCAGACATTAGTACACCTCTCATTTTATTGATGGCTCTTATTTTTCCCCCAATACCTATATTAAGAGAAATAAATGATGTGTCAGGTAAGCTGCATTTTCTGAACTTTTAGCCATATTCTATATGCTATTTTGTTAAAGTGTCCCCTTTTAATGCTAAGTTAGGGATCCACAGTTTAGTTTTAGTAGATTAATGAAACTGAAAACATTATTTCTATCATCCTCTATCTGCAAACAAATGGAAATGTTCATTATTATGCATGTTGGAGAGGAATAAAAAAGCTCATTTTTCTATTAATTAAATATATAATCCAAAAAAGGAAAAGAAGGGAGAAAAGGGGGAGGGAAAAGAAAGAAAACCTCACTCCAGCTCCATACCACCACCAAACACTTTTCTAGTCTATTAATTTTAGAAGGAAAAGAAAAAACAACAACAAAAAACCCCTGCTTGTTCACTTGAATGCCATCATCATTGAAATAATACAGTCTTTTATTTCTTAATAAGTAGATATTCTACTCAACCAGGATAAGTATCTCTCTATTTAGCCAAACATTTGTCATCTCCTGTACTACTACTAAGCCCCTCTTCTGTCTCTCCCACACCCTTTCCCCTTTTTGGAATGTAGTCTCTTTAAAATCACAGTGGAGAGTGAATCAGTACACATGAGTCATTAGAGCATAAAAAAAATAAAAATGAGGAGACCTGTGAAATTTAGTCTGCCTCATATACTCTTTCTAAGAAACTTAAATAGAAAAACTACATGGCTTGGTCTGGGAGAGAAAATGGATTAGACTACCGACTATGACCACTAAATAAAAAATCAAGCACAAGTTGTATGTCCCAAAGGTAGGTAGGATTAGGGGTATTTCTGAACTCTTTTTTTTTTTTTTTTTTTTTTGTGAACCATGTACAGAAAAGAGGGCAGGCACAAACAGATCATTTATGTGCATGTGTACAAATTCCATTCTTATTGCTTTCACATTTTAAGTTTTATTTTATTGCACTTAAACTCTTTCAACTGGCATTTATTTCCAACCACTCTCAGTATCACTGTTCATAGAGATGGCTCATTTCAATGTCCTAGATAATACATTATTGTCTGTCAGAAGCTACACATATCACTGGGAGATTTAAGGCTACCAGTGCTGAAAAAGTATCCTCCCCCTATGTTACATGTAGCATTCATACCATCTTAATTATATCTTCTAAGGCTAAGGAACCCCAAATGGAAGCAAGCTTAGTACAAAGCCCAGATGCTTGAGGTTCTTCTGCATGTGGCTCTAATGGTGAGAATTCTTAGTTAGAACATTAACACACGAAGTGGAAAAAAATCTAATCCTCAAAGCTGCTCATATAGCTTGGTGAAATACTACATGGAAATTTCATTATGATTATCAACCTTCAAAGTAAGCTTTGTACTGACATTTAGCCCATGTTCTGTTCACTTTTAGGAACAAACTTGGGAATGACAAAGTAGATAACATTAAACTTAGTGCTAGAAATAGCTGGCACTGTGACAAGTTATATAAAATCCCACTCACCAAACATCTGGGAAGCACCTACTATCCGAAAAGCATCATAGATATTTAGGATTTTGGTGTCTGGTGCACACCCTATGAGTTAAACTTGAAAATAACTGCTAAATATTTTTTGAAAAGGTTTCTCAAGCATGAAGGCTGGTTATACCCATAGGGATAAAAAGTTTTTAATAACATATGTCTATACACATACAAATATAATGTATAATTTTTGAAAACAAAGCAACCAATCTGAAGCATACTTCCACAAGTACTATTAAAGCTTTAGGGCAGTCAGTTTTTCTTTAAAATAAATTCCAAAATACATGGCCACATTTCATCACTAGAACCAGGTAAATTATTACCAAATACATCTTGAAACTATTATTCAGTTCACGATTTTATTTAAAAACTCAGTCATTTCGAAACTTAAAAAAAATCAGGCTTTGACTTCTTTCCCACAGCATAAAGAAACTTTGCTATGCATTTTGTTTTTCAAGGGTTATTTGCCATGTCTTATTCTGTGCTCTTCAGTGTGGGTCCCTGGTTTGTTGGGCTTGACTGTTTGCTGACACTGCTAACAGAAACGTGCTCAGTGGACAAGAGCAGAAGCAATTTCAATGTAAGGAAATGAAGGAAACAGACCCAGGGAAAAAAAAACAAAAACACCCAAGGATGAATGCATTTGAGGGCCAAGCGCCTTGTAGTCTCTTTTCCTTCCTTTGCTTATCCTGGTGGGTTTAATCAGAAACAAACACAACACTTCAGTGAAAAATTGTCAACAGTGTCAAAGTTTAGGCATCTCTACGTACTGCAGGACTTAAAAAAAAAAGTCATCGTGATTGAAAAAATATATATCTTTCATTAAGGAGTTAGCCGGAAATCTCAGGTATCCAAATGCCATTAACTCCCGAGCGTCTCCGGCTCCCGCAGCTTGCGCAGGAGCCCGACCCGGGCACACATAGCCACAGTACGTTCCCTTTGTCCTGGCAGCCAGGCACACAAAAGGAAGAGGGGGACGGAAACTCAAACTTTCGGGGGCCTGCAGCTCCCACCACTAGTCCTGACCTGGTAGCGGTGGGGTAGTTTATAAGGAGAAGGGGGGTGGGGGCTTAAGCTGGGGTGGAGGAGACGGGGGTGTCCAGAGCAAAGTCACGGGGAAAAAGTGTCAGGAGAAAGGTAGGGGCTGGGGGTGGCGGCTACCAACGCAGCCCGGGAGGCCGCAGCAGTACTAGGCTGTGCCCAGTTCGGCGCGCCTCAGGCTCGTAGGCACCCGCTTCACCCGGTGCACTGAATAAAAGACTTTCAAGAAAAGCAAAAATTCGTGCGCGCCAGGCAACAAGGGCAGCCCAGGGTGGGTAAAGAGCGCTGGGGATGGACGGAGAGCAGAGGAGCCTTGCAGAAGGCTTGCAGGACTGGAGGAGTTCTGGTCCTGCAACCCGGCCGGGGGTAGGGAGAGAAGCCCAAGCGGAGGGGGTGG
>NW_025381625.1:0-6021 GCF_016433145.1 Gracilinanus agilis | reverse complement strand
AGAAGAGTGGTAAGGGCTAGGCAATGGGGGTTAAGTGACTTACCCAGTGTCACACAGCTAGGAAGTGTCTGAGATCAAATTTGAACCCAGGATCTCCCATCTCCAATTGACTCAATCCACTGAGTCACCTATCTGTCTCTGATAATACATTTTCAATGGAACAATGCCACAGTAGTCAATTAGGAGGTTGGTTCTCCATCCAAATGATTCTTTCAGAGCTCTATGTTTGAATATCTGATTACAGATACCATATGGAATCTAGTCCTATTTCCATTTATCATTGGGGGACTGGACTGAAATCTGTTATGGACAATGCTCTGAAAGGGGGTTCCTTTTCTAATAGGAAACTTTAAAGATCTTCAACGAGTAGATGATAATTCAGTGTGGTGGACCAAGCATCACTCAACAGGACAGACACAACTTTCTGAGACAAAGGTATTTTATGAGGTCTGTGAGAATATGGATTTTTAGAGAAATCTCTAGCTTAATAAACTTGTGGATCTCTTAGAAGTGACATATAAATTGGTTGTAATCCAGTGATGCTGGCCTTCTTGCTGTTTCTAATACAAAATACATCTCCTGACACCAGATATCTTCATTGGCTCCATGTCTGGAGCTACTTCTCTCTTCCTCTCTGCCCCCTGGCTTCTCTGGCTTCTTTGAACTTTTTTTTTTTTTTTTAAACCCTTGTACTTCGGTGTATTGTCTCATAGGTGGAAGATTGGTAAGGGTGGGCAATGGGGGTCAAATGACTTGCCCAGGGTCACACAGCTGGGAAGTGTCTGAGGCCGGACTTGAACCCAGGACCTCCTGTCTCTAGGCCTGACTCTCACTCCACTGAGCTACCCAGCTGCCCCCTTCTTTGAACTCTTAGCTAAAATCCCCCATTCTGCTGGAGTCTTTTCCCTGGTCTTTTCAATCTAGTGCCTATCCTCTGTTTTTTTTATCTCCAAATAATCCCTGCATATAACTTGTTTCTCAATAGTTGCTATACATGTCTCCACCATTAGACTGTGAGCACTTTGAGAGCAGTGACTGATTTTTCCTTTCTTTCTATCCTCAGAAGTTAGTACAGGGCCTGCCACATAGTAGGTGCTCACAAATGTGGGTTGATATGATGCTGAGAAGTTCGTAGCCTTTGTCAAACCTTTCCAAAGGGATCCACAATATAAAAAAAGGTAAAGAATTCCTGATCTAGAGAGGCAACCTAGCAATTCCCTTTCTTCAACTTATATGTGTGAAGTTGATTTTTTAAAAATCCAAGCATAGAATTTTAATTTTATTTCAATTAAATTTCATGCTGTTGGCCTGGGCTCATTGTTCTAACCTGTCCAGTGTTTTTTAGAATCTGACTCTGTCATCCAGATAGCAGGAATCTTTTTTTTTTTAAAGGACTATCAATCATTTTCTTTTTTTTTTTTTTCCTTTTTTAGAAATCCTTACTTGTCTTGGAATCAATACTAAGTATTGGTTTCAAAGCAGAAGAGTGGCAAGGGCTAGGCAATTAGGGCTAAGTGACTTGCCCAGGGTCACACAACTAGGAAGTGTCTAATGTCAAATTTGAATCCAGGACCACCTCCTATCTGTAGATCAGGCTCTTCATCCACTCAGCCACCTAGCTGCTCTTTAATCACTTTTAATATTAAAATATGATGGACTGACCTACCCCCACAATTTGCTACAGCTGTTGCCAGGTATAGGTCAGCCCCTCATTTCGCTTTTGATCTCCTTAGATCCATGGTGATGAACCTATGGTACGTGTGCCGGAGAGGGCACTCAGAGTCCTCTCTGTGGGCACATACACTATCACCCCATCACAGAGTTCACCAGAGTTTGTTACTAGAAAGTCAGAGGGACCTGAGGTAGATTGCTCCTCTCCCCATCTCCACAAGTGCCTGAGGACATTCTGCACATCATCCACTCCTCTAAAAGGTTTGCCATCACTGCCCTAGATGCTGCTCAAGGTTAAAATCACACCCATATCCATTTATTTGGCATGGACCTATTATGTATGTAACAGTTTTGTAGATAGGCTCTTTAAAAAAAAGTCAAGTGTGTGTGTGCCCATATAAAATATGCATGTCCATATGGACCATTTAAATGAGAAGAATGGATAAATCTCTGGAGTTATCCTCACTCTTCTCTAAGAGAAACTAGGATTCCTGCCTAGAGGGAAGGAGGAGAAGGGTCATGACGCTGCATGCACTTTCCTCCGATCTCTGAGAGGGGAACTAGATTAGAATTAAATCTATTTGCTCTCTCATAAGTTTTGCTGCTCTAAAGTACAATTTCATTTGAAAATAAAAAACGCTTCCCAGTAGTTAACCCTTAACTTACTTTCACCAGATTGACTCCTCCCTCTTGTTGTTGGTTACACAAAATACCATCACAAAGAGTGAACTAGGAACAAACCCAACCAAAGAGCAGAAATTGGAATTCTAGTGATACACCAGAAAATCCACAAGAGTTCTCTAGATGGGAGCAAGATGAGATCTCAACTTAACCAAGAGAAAGATTCTGACTTCATCCCAGTAGAAATTTCCTGATTCTAATGATGAAAATTAAGGACATATTGGGGAGTCGCCTTCTCTCTGGGTTGAGCAAACTATGACCTCCAAGCCAAATCAAAAGATATCCTGTTTTTGTATAGCCTGAGAATAAAGATTTTTTTTAATTTTACATTTTTGAATAATGTTGAATCGTACTTAAAAATATAAAAAAAAAACATTCTTAGGGGACAACTGTGTGGCTCAGTAGATTGAGAGTCAGGCTCAGAGGTCCTGGATTCAAATCTGACCTCAGACACTTCCTAGCTGTGTGATCCTGGGCAAGTCACTTAACCCCCATTGCTTAGCCCTTACCGCTCTTCTGCCTTGGAATCAATACACATTATTGATTCTAAGACCAAAGGTAAGGGTTTTAAAAAAATTCTTGCCTGGGCGTCTATACAAAAAATAGGTTGTGATAGGGTGTGGGACCAACCATTGACCTACATGCAAGAATGGACTCTTGTGCCAAGCAAATGTTTGGTAACCATTTCTTTTGGGAAAATATGTAGACAGGATACCCTTTTACGCTTAATCAGCATCTCGAACACTTTTAAAATTCTAGACAACCAATGAAACCATAAATCAAATAATCTTTGTTGTTGTTACTGTTGTTCTGTTGTATCAGTCGGAATGTTCCAGCATTCTGGAGTCATGGTTTAAGTATAACCGAAGTCCAACTTTTGTGACTCCTTTTGGAGTTTTCTTGGCAAAGATATTGGAGTGGTTTGCCATTTCTTTCTCCAGCTCATTTTGCAGATGAGGGAACTGAGGCAAACAGGGCGAAGTAATTTGCCCAGGGTCACATATCTAAGGCCAAATTTGAACCCCTGATTCCAAGCCCAGTGCTTTTTATACTTTGCCACCTAGAAGCTTTATAATGTGTGCCAATTTGAGGTGTAAATAACGCTAAAAATTTAATAAGAGGCTCTTCTGAGCATGGTTCAAGCTGGCTCCAGCACCTCTGGATATCTGCAGTCTTCAGAGTTTTGTTGTTTTTTTCTTTTTCCTTCCTCAAGTTAGTTTTCAAAAAAGGATAACCATGACTCCACTTTCTCTCAAAAAAAAGGTCTCTTCTCCCCAAACTCTCATATCAACTCCTCCCTCATACAGATGTGCAGCCTTGCATCAGCATTCTTTCTTGCATTCTGGAATCATGATCTAACCATAAGAAGTCACATAAAAAATGCTCCAGGCTTAGTTCAAACCTAGATCACATACTTTTTTTTTTTGACATCTTTTGCTCATTAGAACCTACATTTTTTAATTTAGCCCTTCTCCTCCCACTTCTGACAACCAGCCCTAATCATAAAGAATAAAAAAGGAGAATAAAAGGCTACCATATTTCCTCAAAACTAATAAACACTTTGAAAAAATCTGGGATTATCTGTAGGGTTTTACTCTATTAGTCCCTCACCTCTGCAAAGAAAGGAGGGAAGTCCCATGCCTTCTCATAGGATGGTAGATTTTTATCACTTGACTCCTTGGGGCATAAGTTAGGCAGGTCCTGAGAGGGTTATAGGAGAAGACATAATTTCTGTCCTTGGGGTGTTAAAATTGAGCCTCCTGAGCAAAGGCAGAAAGGAAGACACAACATTCTGTCTACAATCATTAATTACTCCTCATAAAAGAGTATCAAGTTATTCTCTTGATGCTGAGGCTTTAATATGTTTGACTTTTTTTTTCTCTGTTCTGCAAAGATAGCCAGCAGTTGCTTGACTGGGAAGTGTTCCATGTACTAATGACATCACAGGTTCAGGGTCTCTCTCTCTCTCTCTCTCTCTTTCTCTCTCTCTCTCTCTCTCTCTCTNGTTCAGTCTCTCTCTCTCTCTCTCTCTCTCTTTCTCTCTCTCTCTCTCTCTCTCTCTCTTTCTCCCTCCCCCCCCCACTGCCTTTGATCCATTGTTTGAAATCTATCGATCTCTCTTGATTTATAAAAGAAGAAATTAAAAGATTATGTACAGGGACAGATGACAAAATAGTCAACAGCTAATGGGAAATGATCCTTCAGAGAGTTGGGCAAATAGATGTTCTAGCATTTCTATTTTGATCTTTTCTCATCAGCCATGATAATGGGACCACCCTATCTGAGCTCAACTACCTAGGTACTTAGTTAATGATGTCAGGGAGTGGTTAATGGAACTTAAGAAGATGAAATCAGGAAGAACAAATAAAATTCGACATATAAAGAAGATAAGCAGAAGTGAGAGCAGGGATGTTGTGAAATTCAAATGAGATAATGGATGTAAAGCCCTTTGCAAACTTTCAAGCACTATGTAAATGTTAGTTATTAGCATCAACATTGTTATTATCATTATAATTACAATTAATTGTCCCCTCAAACTCCCCAACCTTCAGCATAGTAATCACTTCAATTTCTGAATCTTCTATTACTCTCAGCTGAACTCAAATAATGTTTAGAAACCAATAAAAGGGTGTGCTTTGTAATTTTATGTCCATTTTTTGGTGTGTAGCTGTTGTTTTCATTTACATTGTGATAGTTATTCTATTATTGTTTTCCTATCTCCTCTGACTTCATTCTGCATCAGTTCATACAGCTCTTTCCATGCTTCTTTGTATTTATCACAGCCATCATTTCTTACAGAACAATAATATTCCAGTGCATTCATGTATTGGCTTGTTTAGCCATCCCTCAGTTGATGGGCATCTGCTTTGTTTCTAGTTCTTCATTATCACAAAAAGTTCTGCTATGAATATTTTTGAGCATATGGACAATGTTTTCTTTTTGGTGGTTTCCTTGAGAAAGAAGTCCTCTAACAATTCTCTGATTCAAAGGTTATGGGCATTTTAGTGACTTTATTTGGATAATTTCAAATTGCTTTCCAAAATGTTTATGCCATTTCACAGTTTTACCAACAATGTTATTTGACTCACATTAAGTTTCCATTTGGGTCTGTATCTTTTACTTCTGGTCCCTGAAACAATTTTTTTGTTATGCTATGATTTGTAAAGGATATATTAAGTATTTCCTGATTTTTATATCTGCTTTCAATATTTCTGTGCCCTAGGACAAGGACAATTTTTGTAAAAGTAGCATATGGTACTGAGAAATATGCATATTCTTTCACAGTCCCATTTAGATACCATAAGTCTTTTCATTCTAGTTTCTCCACCAAATTTGTTCTGTTCCATATTTCTCTTTTTGTTTATCTTTCTCTTTGTTTATTCAAATGGATGGAGGTATATTAAAGTCTTTTCTCACTATTGTATTACTGTCTGTTTTTTTTTTTTTTGTAGCTCAGATAATGTTTCCTTTATGAAATTAGATACGAAGGCATTTGGAGCACATAAGCTTAATACTAATATTGATTTGTTGCCTGTTTCCTTTAAGCAGAATGTAGTTTCTTTGTTCCTTTTTATTTTATTTTTTGTTTGTTTTTACTCTGCCAGATAGCAAGATTGAAACTTCTAACTTTTTTGGATGCATTTAATACCTAATAATCCCCGCCCCCCC
>NW_025381624.1:0-4870 GCF_016433145.1 Gracilinanus agilis | reverse complement strand
TCTCTCTCTCTCTCTCTCTCTCTCTCTCTCTCTCTCTCTCATCCAGGAGTCATTAGTAACCCCCTCTGGCTACATGTTTTGCATCAGTGAAACATTATGACATAGTTGTAATACAAACTCTGCTGCCTTGCTTTGCATCTTGCGGTAGGAAGTGTAATAGCAATAAAATAAATTTTCATCTTCAGGCATTATTGGAAACCTGATTTTAGAAAGGGGATGGAAAGAGAAATTAAACCAACTTAAAACACACACACACACACACACACACACACACAATAATTTATTTTCCAACTTAGAAGACTGACCTTCCCAAACTTGAGTATGCTAATTCATATACCCAATTTCCTAACTTAGTCTTCTACTTCTTTGTTTCTGGGATTTTCTTAGTGCTGTCCATCATTAGGCCACAAGGCTCTCTTTCTGAAATTGTATAATAGAATAAGAAAAATGATGATTTCTTCATGCCACACCACAATCCTAGATACTAGAAATCCTAGAGTCTTCTCAGTGCCCTTTCCCAGCTGTTTCAATTGTCTAATTTGAAGTTCTCTAAGTTTTGGTTGGAAATTGAGCCTTTTTATCCTCTGGCCTTTTTCAGAATAGTTTATGGTATAGCTGGAAAAGACAGGGGAGGGGGGAACTCAACAACTCATAAAAACAACAACAACAACAAAAAAAAAAAACAGACTTTTTCCTGACTCTCATCTGTAATTCCAGTGGTCTCTATATCAGCTCAGGAAGGTGATTTACATAGAAACTGAATATTCCTTCTGTCTTTTCCCTCCCTCCAATCTCCTACCTCTCCCCAATTCTACTTTTCCCTTAAATCCTTCCTACACTTAAGGATGTTGTTTCCATTTGGGTGTGCCAAGGGTGAAAAACTTGGAGTAAAATAGTTTGTGACTCAGTTTATCATTTGCCTGCATTCAAACTTGGGTGTTTAGAAGGAAACTAGTCTGAGGGATATAGTAAAAATAAATTTCCCCTTTCCATCACCCTATCTCTAGCTCAAATCCTCACGTTCATGTTTTGTGTTGCTGTTGTTGCTGCTGCTAAAGGTGAGAGAGACATTTCATTGACACAAGTAGTGGTCAGGCATTAGGAAAGAAATATTTTTCTCATCTACCAAGACAAAGAAACAAAACCCTGCTGCTACAAGAAAGAAATTTCCTTTTGAGATTTAACTATAATTTGTTCACTTTCCAGACTTGCTTGACTTTGCAAGATATGCTACCCTTCTTCTAAGCTAATAGTCTTGTAAAGTATCAAGAGAACTTAACTTTTTATTTTAAAAAGTATATGAACTGAAGGGAACACCAAAATATTACTCCCAATGACCACTTCCAAACAAAATAATACCTCATCACTAAATTATTAAGTCTAATTCATAGCTGAGTCTTGAAGATAAATTCTGTTTTTGTTCTAGTGTTTTGCTTTTCCTGAGGAAAAGGAGGCCATTTGGTTACCTGACCTGACAGGGCCCCCACACACATACCATCCATGGAGCATGTTCTCAATATTTTTTTGGTTGTTGTTGTAGTTGCTTTTTTAGTAAAGGTGAAACATGCATGTTATGTGACAGCAAGTTGAAGAAGCAAAGATCTTTCCCATGTTTTCCTATTTGCTCTAGTGACTCTAATTATTTGATTTAGTTGATCATCTTAATTGGAAGGATATGTCTTTATGGGCTCAGGCCACATTGGGGATATTTCCATTGGATACAGTTAGATGGTCAGTCCTTGCAAAATAAACATTAGGGCTAAAATATGCTCATAATTTCTTGTACTTTATACTTTAAATGAAACATTGCTTCTTGAGTTACTTTTTCAGACCTTGTAAAATTGTACACTCTGGTTTTATCTTTCTCCTGTTCTTTCATGATCAAAGATGCTATGGGACAGGTTGGGCAAACATAACGACCTATAAATTATTGGGAAGGAGTGATTTCGAGTGTCCACTTCTCTTAGAGCTTTTTGTTGTTGTTGTTGTTGTTATAAAGAGTCATCGTATTTAAATCGAACTAACGTTTAAGATATATCATAGGATAGTATAGAAATATATTATATATACATACATATATGTATGTATGTATGTATGTATGTATGTATGTATGTGTGTGTATTTTTTCCCGGGCGCGGTAATTATCGTTTAAGCAGCAAGGTGGCGCTCCAAGGTATGGAAGAATGGCAGGTTTCTCACAGTGAAACTCCATTAGCCAGACTTCTGCAGTGGTAATGGAGTTTGTAGTGGAACACAATTAAACTAGGCAGTTCCAAAGGAAAAAACATAATAAGCCGAAGGAGTGCTCAGTATATTCTACCCCAATGTAGTCCGGCAAGGGAGAGATAGTCCCATTCAGGAGTTTAGTAAATTGGATTGAGATTATGTTTGAGCAGATCTGCACTGTGTTCTCCCTACCCGCTAAGGGCATGCCTCACAAATTAAACGGTGATTTGCAAAATTGCTTTCAGTGACGTATGCATCGAGTAGACACCTATGTTATGTACATAATGTGTGTAAAAAAAGTCTGAGGCTGTGTATTCATATCTATACCCCAAATAAAGGGAGGTGGGGAAGAACTAGTATTACATAAAGATTCTTTGCAAGGCACGCACACGGAAGGGACAGAAAAGCTAGCCTCTGGTCCTATACGTCAAATACACACACACACACACACACACACACACACACACACACACACACACANTATACGTCAAACACACACACACACACACACACACACACACACACACACACACACACACACACCATGCTTAATAAAATTATGAGCGGCAGGGAAAGAGGGAAAAGGGACGAAAAGAAAAAGAGGAAGCAAATAATTTTGAGCATTACCTACTTTTAAAATACAAATTAGTTTTCCATTATATAGGGAGAGCTGCATTTTATTTTATTTATTTAGGTTTTGAGAGCGGATGCTTTGTTGCGATGCAAATATTTTTAATACCTAAGAATATCTTCCACTGTTCAAATCGCAGGTATGCAGAAGAAGAAATGGTTTCGCAGTCCCAAAGTTTCTTCATTTGAATTGTTTTCGTTTCCACTGCTCCTCTTTCTGGGGCCTATTAATTTTCTGCTTAGCCTCTTATCCATGATGCTTTGTAAGACCATTTTCTTGTCTGCCCACGTGTGCATGTTCTTTAAAATAATCCTTATTATAAAAAGGACATTTACGAACTTCTAGCCTTCGTTTCTCAGTTCCTCCTCCCTTCACTTTCAAAGCAGAATTAGAGAATTAATTACATCATTGGGTTGGTCAGACTTTCTCTTTTCAGACATATAGTCTAAAAGGTGAAAAGTTATCCGAACATGTTAGTGTTCCATTCTCCATTATGACTGCGTGCATATGTGTTCCTGTGTCTGTTTTTTTTTTTTTCATAAACATGCATATATATCCGGGGGTTTAGGGATCTTGTTTTTCTACCTGGATTTCTTTTCTTCGCCTTCCCCTATCACAGAATTTTTTTTTTTTTTGGTATACCTATTTTCCTCCCCTGGCTTTGAAACCTCCGGATTTTAATCCAAATTTAGTTGTGTAAGGTAACTAAAACGGGGTCAGGTCATTGGGAATGTTAATGTAGGGACAAAATTATAAACATGATCTAAAAGTCTCTTTCAATTCATTTCTTCAAGTGTTTATTTGGGTTAAGTGATGAAAAGTGACAGTTCTGAAATAGACAGCTTTTAAAAGTAATGAAGTCAGATGAGGCTTTAACCTGTCGATTGCTATAAATCAACTTTGAAAAAGACGAATGAAGAATATTATTTGGTAGCTTAACTACCAGTTATTACAATGTTGAATTAGAAGTTGTAGTGTGTGAAACTGAGACTGACAGACAGCTCTCTGCCTCTTTCATTCATCCGAGAACTATTATTGCAACAAATATTACTCAGGGCACTGGAAACCGGCGCGTCTTCCTACTTACCATTGGAGTGGCCCCTAAAGCAAACGCTTGCTGTATTTGAAAGAGCATAAAGCGGGAGAAACCCACACACAGAACAACGAAAAGAAGAAGCCCTGTGGGAGGGGCATTTTACATTTCTCTTTAACTTTGGATATTTCTTTCTCGAGTTTGGGCTTTTAGAAGAGCTTGGAGAGTTTTATGGGCAAGTAACGCTGTATAAGGTGGTTATTAAACAACTGACCCTACAAGCGTTGAATACCATAAGCCGTTTTGTCCTTTACAGTCAGCGGGTAGCTCCATACTGGTTAGAGATACCGACTAAGCTAGGGAAAGTGACTGTCCCAGATGATGAAGAGGGATCTGGGAATAAGCGATAGTAATTGCTTTTTTCCTTCACTTTTTCTCTTATCTTGTTTTCTCACCCAGTTGAGGTGGATTGGGGATTGAAGGGGGAGCCAGTAGGAAGAAGGAAAGGTAGGAAAGGAGGTATGAAAAGATGAAGAGGAGGCAAAATTTGTCTTCTTTATACAACCCCATCTTGGAGCTGGGAAAACTCAGTGCTGGTGGCACAAGTGACTGTCAGGGGGTGAGAAGGGGGTGGGGAGTAATGCTTCTAGTTTGGAGGTCTGCAGGTGAGGAGACGGAATTGAAACAGGGATTTCTTTTCACTGACAAATGTGCATCTTCTCCAGTTCTGTCCCTGCAGGTGAATTTCTCAGCAATGCGGTCTGGGTTTTCATACCCGCATGCTGAAAACTGAGAGATATTGTGCTCAGATTTACCAGCAGAGAAAAGGAAAGGGCAGAAGTGTTAGAAGGGTGATATGTGTGCGTTTGAGAGACAGAGACAGAGAGGGAGAGAGAGGAAAGAAGAAAGAAAGAAAGAGAGAGAGAAAAGAAGGAAGAGAAAAGAAGGAAGGAAGGAAGGAAGGAAGGAAGGAAGGAAGG
>NW_025381623.1:0-8363 GCF_016433145.1 Gracilinanus agilis | reverse complement strand
ATATATATATATATATATATATCTTGTTTACATATAACTATTTGTTGCTTGTTATCCTGATTAAATTGTTAGCTTTTTGAGAGCAGGGGCATTTATTTATTTGTGCCTTTCTTTGCTTATATTCTCAAAACTTAACGTTGCATCTAACTTGAGGTGCTTAGTAATTATTAGTTGAGGTGATTTAATGCTTTTTACATTTTTATTTTTGCTTTATTTATATAAGTAACATGCATCCCCAACAAGGTTCTTGAAGCCAAGATCCGTGGAAAAGATTTCTTTTCTATTTCACATCTCCCCGTCTAGTACCTTTCATAGTATAGGACCCCCCACTGATGGCTCCAAACAGACGTAGTAAACTTAATTGAACTGAACAGCCTCCTGTTGGATTGCACCAAATTCTTCCCTTAGATACACTGATCTGCGCTAGTCAGAAAGCACGGTGCTCCTAGATTCCAAGCTGACGCCTCCTTTATCCTTTTACACCAGTTTAAATATACATAAACGTATACATCCATCCATCCCTACATAGGCACGTATTCTCCCATTTAGTTTCAATGTTCTTTTCTTCTTCCCTGCTCTATGTCCCATGCTGAACTAATCTCTAGAGCATCCACATATCAATAAAAAAAATAATAAATAAATGAATGAAGGAATGAATGAATGTCTAAATAAATAAATAAATAAATTCCCAGAGACAGCTTGGAAGAACGTTTGATAATCTGAACCATTACGGGAGGTGAAATTTCATTACACAGATGGTGACATCCCAATGTCTATCATCAAAACACAGCAGGTAGAAACTATCAGCCAGGCCCATTCCCCTCTATAAAATTACACTTATATTAATGTCACTCCAGATTTCATTATGCGGAAAATGATATTGCACAGGTTTCCGGCACTAGGGGATGGCAGGGGGTGAGGGAGGGTGGGTGTAGTGGGGTGAGGGAGGAGGAATGAAAAGATAGGTTGGGGGTAGGGTGGGAAAAGAGCCTTCTAGGGAAGGACAGGGAGAAATAAACTCTGTTAGGGAATTGCCAAAGGCTCACAGAAGGGAAAAAAAAATTTATATGTGTATGTGTGTATGTGTGCATGTGTGCATGTGTGTATACATATATCAAATATATGTATACACATTCATATATAATTTATATATTTCAAAACCTTATAGAGTCTGATATAGGTTCATGCTGCTTCTAGATTGATTCTCCGCCAGATGTCCTCTGTAAGCCCCTGATGGAATGTTTAAAAGGCCCTCCTGTGGGAAGCAGGGAGATTTACAGTTAATTTTTATTAATGAAGGATGACAGGCGCCTTAGTTTAGCCAACAAGATACTTCTACACCATTCCAAGAAGCTGCTCCTGTGCGTGGAAGGGGCAGTTCACACTCATGATCACACACATGCATCCACACAGGTATATATCCACGCAAGGTCAATGGGAGATAAAAAGAACAGAAATTAAAAAACAACAACAACAATATATACCCGTTTACCCTTACTTTGCTACCAAAGGTAAGGGAAATGAAAGGAGAAAACATTAGGGAATCTTCTATTTCGTTATTCTTTAATTTAAAAAAAATTTAATTTTAAGTGAATATTTTATTGATGTTTTGTTTCTGGTATCACAGTTATTTCTAGATATACGTGCCCATCCTGCTTCCCAATCAGCACTCTCTAGTAACAAAGAAAAAGCAGGTAAATAAAACTAACCAATATAGTAGAAGTCAGATGACCAAATTTTTTCCATGGAAAGGAGAGAAGAAGGTCCATTTCCTTATATATTTTCTGGGGCCAAGTTTGGTCATTACAATTACTCAATATTTGACTTTGTATTAGGTTTTTTTTTCCATTATAACCTTGAAAACATCATTAATATATTACAGCACACATCAGGAAGGGGGAAATAGCTATTGTCTAGGGAGACTACTTTTTGTTTATATTAATAGTCATATAGGTCATATTGTTCTTCTCATTTTGTGTTCATTGTTTTATTTTAGTTCATATAAATCTTTCCATATTTCTAGGAATTCTATTTTTGGAATCCATTACTTAAGCAGAGTGCCTGGCACATAAGAGGAGCTGACTGACTACTTACTGACAAACTAAATCTTATACTTGTCATTTCTTAAAACATAATATTTAATGGAAAATACAATTGTGTGCCACAGTTTCTTCGCAGCCATTCTCCAAATGGGGAGAACTCTTGATCATAGGGGCTAAGAGATGGAGCATTAGATAGCCCTAGACTGAGAATCTTAGGAAAACATTAGGTTAAATACTACCTCAGTGATATGATCCTGGGCAAATCACTTAATTTCTCTTTTTGCAAAATGGAGATGAGAGCTATCTCCTAAATTAATAGTGATGATTGGCCAATTCTTTTTTTTTAAGGTGTTACTTCAGTATTTTTGGGTCTCTTTTACCAAGCTGGAGACTCTTCATAAATGTGTTGCATCATCCTCATTTCTTTTCCCAAAGTTTCCACGCTCATTTTATTTTTTAATTTTTTTTGAGCTCTTCCAGGAATTATTTGTTGACTTTAGGCCAATTCACATTTTTCTTTGAGGCTTTACTTGTAACTGCTTTAAATTAATTATCTTCTTTTAGGTTTGTTTCTTAATCTTCCCTGTCACCATAGTAACTGATTATGATCATGTTCTTTTTTATTGTTTGTTCATTTTCCCAGTTATTTCTGGACTTTTAACTTTGTTATAGTTGATCTTTGCTCTGGCGATAGAGAGAGCACTGTCCCAAGCTTTAGGACTTTCTTGCTGCTGTTTTCAGGGCTAACTGGTGATCTATAGGTTTTTAGTTCTTCTAAGGTGGTATGATCTGAGAAAAGATGTGGTCACTGCTTTTCTGGTCTTTGCGTTGGTCTTTACACAGGAAGAGATTTTGTTCCATTATAGCTATCAGTGCTATTATTTCTCTTGTCTCAGGGACTGTGACCAGGTCCCCCACTCTTTTGTAGCCACAATTAAAATTTTTAAAAACTTAATTAGTAACCACAACCATCAATAAAAAAACAAAATAACAAATGCATAAAAGAAGATTATGTACAAGACCACAAATTCCATGCTGTTTATAATTTGTTTAAAATATGTAAATTACATATGTATGCTAATTTAAACATACTCTGCTTTTGAGTCCCCTTTATATTTTGTTCTTCGTTTTGTGGATTTTTTTAAAAAAATGCAATCATGGCATGTATTATTGTATTTTATTTATTGGCATCATAGTTCCAATATTTGTCATTTCAATAACATAATACAATCCATTACACATTCAAACATCACAATCTTTTCAACCATTTCTCCCATTCATTGCATTTAATGTTATTTTGAGTTATTTTGTCAATATGAAGAGAACCTCTTACCCTTTCAATAATGCCTCTAGGGCCTATTCCTAATAATGAGATCTATAGGTCAATGAACATGAACAGCTTTACAACGCCTAATGTATAATTCCATCTTGTTTTCAAAAAAATAAAAATAAAAATTCACGGCTACTGTAGCAGTGAGATATTAGGCCTGTTCTTCCCTGTTCCTATGATCATTTAATTTGATCATTTTAGTCTGTCTGGTTCTCAGTTAACATACATTATCAAGACCATATTTTGCTAGATTGTCCCTTTGGCAGTAGACAATATGTTGCCAATACCATACTTTTTCCCAAAACCAAGTCTTTTCAGTTTGATTATAGCCAGCAGAACTTTTGTTTCAGTGCCACAATTCCTCAAAGATGTAGAATTCCCTCCATGGTATTTCTTTTCTGTTTTTGAAGTAAGTGTTTTTACTTCACTGTCCTCTGAATTTGAGCCATGATCTTCTCTGTCCCCATAATAGCTATCCATAGTTGAGTTTTTTCTTCTATGTTTGTTCATTTTTTAAAAATTTGATTAGGCCAGTTGACTTAATTATTGACTTTTTTCTGGAGTCCAAGAGTCTCTATTTTGTTGATGTATGTTAGCTCAGGTTTCAGGTTTTATTTGCATTTGTTTTGATTTGTTCCTGCGTCCTATTTAGTTATTGCAGTTCTTAGAGCACAAAGTCTGATGTACTCTGAGTCCCCTGCTCAGGCCCCACTCCCCAGTCGACTTTAGATGCTCCAACCAGAGCCAGTGTGCAGTGCTGCTACTGTAATTATAATCAGCCAGTCTGCTTCCCACTGAGCTTCCCAGGTACTTTGCTCTCCTGGCAGTGGCCACTTTTGATGGATCCCAATCCCTCAAGTGTCATGCCCTTCCACCTTTGCAGCCCCAGACAGAGCAACTGTCCAATCCATGTTCTTAGGGACTCCAAAATCCTTCTTTTGTCAACAATGAGGCTCGAGTTCCTGCTCTTAGGGCCTGGCACCCTCCTATTCCAAGGTGCCCACTCCTTCTGTGGGCCAGCTGGGGTCTCCTGAGCCAAGAAGGGGCAAGCACAGCTGCTCCCTGGGCCCACTGCTGACAGATTTAGATTCCAGTATTATCCTTAGGGCTTCAAGCTCTCCTTCCAGCTCAGCAAAACAGGTGAAAGTGCTAATCTTGCCTTCTGGGGTTGCTTTGTGGATCCTTTCTTTATCTTCTGTTCCTGCCCTCAAGGCCTATATCCTGGGAGACTAAGGCCAGGGAAATTAGAAACCTTTCTCCCTAGTTGTCCTTAGCTGTTCAGATCCACACCTGACTCCTACCTATTTCTGCCACATTTGATGTTGATTTTATAGAGTTATTTTTTTGTGTGGGATGGGGTGCTTAGGAGAGTTAGAAAGCTTCCTCCCCTATTCCACCATCTTCCTACAATGCTCTGTCTTTCTGCAGCCACAATTGCTACTGGTTTCTTCTGTTTTGAAATTGAGAAGAGGGCCCCTACTTGCCTCTAAGCAACCATAAGTACTTACAATCAGATGGGGGAGACAACAAACAAACAATGTGTATAAACAAACTATATAGACAATAAATAGGAAATGATTAAAAGAAAGATATACTAGAATTAAGAGGGGGAAGAAGTCTTCCTATAGAAGAAGTGGTTTTAGTTTGGGCTTAAAGGAAGCCAGGGAAGCTTGGAGGAAGAGATGAAGAGGGAGAGAATAACAGATATGGGGTGTAAAGATCAAAATTAATATACAATAACTATTATATTTTAGAAAGTTTATTCATAATAACTAAAGTAAAAGCTAGCCAACCCAGCCCCAGTCGTGAGAGAAGAGAGCAAGAAAGGTGGAGTCACATAACTTATAAACACTACATGAAGATGGAAATGTGGGGGAAAGGAAAAGGATGCTCGGAGATGAAAGGAATTCTGGGGAACATAGTTCAAAAGGTACAAAATTCTCTAATTATACAGGGGGTCAGAGAAAATACATGGAGTCAAGAATATTTTGTTTGTGGGGCAGTTAGGAAGGAGACCAATGGCACTGGATGGAATAGTACATGGCAGGGAATAAAGTGTAAGAAGACTAGAAAAGTGCTGGGCAAAGAGTTCGTTATGGAGAACTTTAAAAACCAAAAAGAGGATTTTGTATTTGATACTAAAGATGATAGGGAACCACTGGAGTTTGAGTAGCAAGGTCATATCTTCAGACCTTCACTTTAGGAAAATCATTGGCAGTTGATTGCAGTTGAGGGTAGATTGCAGTTGAGAAAAACTTGAAATGGGTAAACACCTTAGCAGGCTATTTATTTAGTATTTAGGTGATGAGAGATGTTGCAAAAATGAAATTAGCAGGTCTTGATAATAGATTAGATATGGTGGATGAGAGATAGTGAGTATGATAATAACAAAAATATTAATAATAATAAGTATAATACTTACATGGCAGACCTGGGGAACTGGAAAGATGGTATCACCTTCAACAATAATACAGAAATAAGAAGCTGAGGGAGGATTTAGGGGGAAAGGTAATTTGCAATGGGCATTTTGGGTTTAAGATGAGTACTGGACATCTAGTTCATGATATCTGAAAGATAGTTAGAAATGTGAAACTGGAAGTCATTAGAGAGAGCTAGCCAAGACTCTAATGAAATAATTGAGTGCAATAGTATAGAGGAAGAAAATATGAATGCCCAGAAAAGAAGTCTGTAGGACATCTGTGATTAGAAGGCATGACTTGCATGATGACATAGCAACGGAGACTGAAAAAGAAGTGGTCAAATAGGAGAACCAGGAAAGAATGGTGCCCCCCAAAACCTAGAATGGAGTGAATCTCAAGAAGAGGGTGATTAACAGTGTTAAAGCCTGCAGAGGTTAAGAAGTATGAGAACTGAGAAAAGATCATTGGAATGGCCAATTAAAAGATCATTGGTAAACAACTAAGTAGTGTAGTGGATAGCATGCCAGACAGTTGTTGAAAAGACCTAGGTTTAAACATAGCTTCAGACTCTTTCTAGCTCTGTATCCCTGGGCAAGTCTCTTAAGCCCATTTGAATAACCCTTACTAATGTTATGCTTTAAAATCCATAATTAGTATCAATTCTAAGACAAAAGACAAGGATTTTAAAATGGGAAAGAAAGAGAGAGAAATCACATATAATATTGGAAAGAGCAGTTTCAATGTATTTACAAGGTCAGAAACTAGATTGCAAAGGGTTAAGAAGAGAGAGAGAGAGAAAAGAAATGGAGGCATCCTTTGTAGGTGATCTTTTCAAAGGACAAATTGTTAAAACAAATGGAAGAGTCAAGTGAGGGTTTTTGGAGAATGGGGGAGACATAAGCATATTCGTAGGCAGTAGCTGTTAATTTTAATCATATCCAACTCTGAGTTCCTATTTTTAAAATTTTCTTTTTTTAACAAAGATACTAGAGTGGTTTTCCATTTCCTTCTCCAGCTCACTTTACAAATGAGGAAACTGAGGCAAAATGAGTTAAGTGACTTTCTCAGGGTCACACAGCTAGAAATTGCTTGAGGTTGGATTTGAACTTAGGTCTTCCTGACTCCAGGCATGGTGCTCTTTCCACTTAGCTACCCCTTGTAGGCAGTAAAGAAGGAGCCAATAGACAGGGAGAGATTAAAGTGGAGATGACATAGGGGGTAGTCATCTGTTGGAGGAGGTAGGATAGAATGGCATTGCTTGTACCAGTAGGAAAGTTAGCCCTGGTAAGGAGTCAGGACACCTCTTTCTGTGAGACCGGATGAAGGTGGATATAGTGACAGAAGACATCTGAGTAAAATGAGATTAAAAAAGAGGAGAGAAGAGGAACTTCATAGTAAAATGACTTCACTTTTTCTGTAAAACATGAGTCAAAGTTCTTAGCTGAGACAGTGGGGGAAAGAGAGCAATGGAAGGTTTCAGCAGGGATTAAGGTTCAGAAGAATTTTTAGACAGTTGAAGTCTACCTCACCTGTATTAAAGGAAGCTATCTCCACATAGATGTCTCACCAGCACCCCTAACCCAGTACACCCCATATTTAACTTACCTTTCTGTCTAAATGTACCATTCCTCCTGGCTTAATTGTTTCTATCTCTGGAACATCATTCCTCTAGTGTCCCATGTTCAGAACTTTGGACATACATTTGGCTTTATCCTTTCCATCATTCCTCATAACTAACTCTTGTTAAGCACTCCACAAAAACATCACACTCACATCATCTTCTTTATTACTGCCTTATTCCAGGCACTCATTCTCACCCTTCTAAATGATTTCAGTAGCTACGCAAAATGCCATTCTGCCTTCAGGCTTCAGATCTACCCTTCAATCCATCCTTCATAGCCCTAGCAGAATGGCCATGCTCTTTCGGTGCATGGACCTGGTCCTTACTCTTCTGCTGGGAGAAAAAACAAAAACAAAAACAAAAACAGAAAGAATCATTTAATCATAGAATATGCATTGGAAAGAATGAGCTCAACGGCCATATAATCCAATCCATACCTGACCAAGAAATCTCTCTTATTATATATAGAACAAGTTGTCAATCAGTCTGCTTAATGACCTATAATGAGGAGAAACCCATTACCTTACAAACACTGTATTTCCATTTGAATGGCTCTGATCCTTAGGAAGTTTTACCTTACTTTGAATTGAACTTTGCTATTTTTGTATCTTTCACTGGTTCCTCCTTCTTCTACCCTTTTGGACCAAGGAGGGAAATGGAGATAAAGAGATAAATAGAGAGAGAGAGAGAAAGACAGAGACAGACAGAGACAAAGAGATAGATAGAGAGAGAGAGAAAGACAGAGACAGACAGAGACAAAGAGATAGATAGAGAGAGAGAGAGAGAGAGAGAGAGAGAGTAGTTTCTTTACAACTAGTTTTATTTCTTTTCCTGAAATTAGATTAAGATCTATATTTAGACTTGTATTTGTTTGGGCATTTTATATTTTTGAAGGTATTTATTTATTTTTTCTGTTCTTTTTTTTATCATAGAGAATGTTCTGACAATTC
>NW_025381622.1:0-1550 GCF_016433145.1 Gracilinanus agilis | reverse complement strand
TTCCCCTGGAAATATATAGTCAGTTTTGATGGGTAGTTGATCCTTGGTTGCAGGCCCAGCTCTCTTGCCTTTCTGAATATCGTATTCCAAGCCTTGTGATCTTTTAGCGTGGAGGGTGCCAGATCCTGTGTGATCCTGATTGGTGCTCCTTGATATTTGAATTGTTTCTTTCTGGCTTCTTTTAAGATTTTTTCTTTTGCTTGGAAACTCTTGAATTTGGCAATTATATTTCTGGGTGTTTTCTTTTCTTGATCGAATGTCGCAGGTGTTTTATGAATCCTTTCAATGTCTATATTGCCCTCTGGTTGTAGGAATTCAGGGCAATTTTGCTGAATTATTTCTGTTAGTATGGAGTCCAGGTTTCTATTACTTTCTGGTTTTTCTGGAAGACCAATTATTCTCAAATTGTCTCTTCTAGACAGGTTTTCTTGGTCTGTCACTCTCTCATTGAGATGTTTCATGTTTCCTTCTATTTTTTTCAGTCTTTTGGCTTTGTTTTATTTGTTCTTGTGGTCTTGAGAGATCATTAGCTTCTAATTGCTCAATTCTAGCCTTTAGGGATTGGTTTTCGGCTATATTCTTTCAGTTTTCAGCCACAATCTTCTGGTTTTCCGCCATAATCTTCTGGTATTTTCAATCTGGTCATTTCTGGTGTTCAATTTGCTTATCAGTTCATTTGGTTTCTGAGCCTCACTTTCCATTTGCAAGATTCTACCTTTTAAACAGTTATTTTCTTGCCAGATCTCTTCCATTTTCCTCAAAATTTCAGTTTTGGACTCTTCCATAGCTTATGAGGAGTTTTCCTTATTTGAGGAGGGTCCAGATGCTTGTTTGCTCTCCTCCTCTGTTTGCTGGGTTGTCTGTATTTTCTCTGTATAAAAGTTGTCGAGTGTTAAAGACTTCTTTTTCTTGTTGTTAATCTTTCTCTTCTGAACTTCCTGAGACTGGGTAGCCATCTTTAGCCCAGCAGCTTCTCAGGTTTATCCTCGCCCTCAGCGTCTGTCCACGGCCTTTGGCTCCTGAGGTCTGAGTTCTGGTTTTTTCCAAGTTCAAGCCCCCTGATGGACCCCCTTACTTGATCCTCTGCTGGAGGTCTCTTTATAAGTCTCAGGGAGCTGCTTCCAAAGTCTTATACCCATCTGTACTGGTTCCTCACTCAGGGTTTCAGAGCTTTGGCTCATGGCTGTGTCTGCCTCCACCCACGCCTCCGTCCGTGCCTGCACTCTTAGCCCACGCTCTGCAGCCTGAGTCCGTTCTCTGCAGCCTGCTCCCACGCTCAGAGTTTGTGTGCGTTTGTTAGCTTTTTGGGGTCCTAAATCTTGCTGCTCTCAGGAACAGGCCCCGGAGCTGCCAATGACTCGATTAGTGCCCCAAACTTGCTCTATTTCTTTTTAGCTGGCTTCGGTACTATAGGTGCTGTGTGTGGAGGGGGTGGGGGTGGGGTGGTTGCTCAACCCGCGATTTAGTGAGAGCTGTTTCACCCCTTTATAGCATGGAAATGCCTTGATTCCACGTACCTTCCACGCTGTGCCCTATTGTGGGGTTCCTCC
>NW_025381621.1:0-13097 GCF_016433145.1 Gracilinanus agilis | reverse complement strand
GACTTCAGTACTTGGCATCATTTATTGGACTCTAATTTGGAGCTTGTGTTTGTCTTCAAAAGGCAAATGAGATGCAAGTAAACCTCTGTGTTTTAAGGATCTGAGTGACTATACTATTGGGATATACAGAAGACATCTCTGAACCTATAGTCTTCCTCAAAGACCATTAGAAAGATGGCTGGAGGAGCCCTATATATTTTTGTTTACCTTCCCCCTTCCTAGTAATGCATCCCTAGATGGTGTACAGTTTTCAAGTGTTTGATGAATATATGATGATAAGCCCCTAAAATACCCTACAATTGCATACACATTAATATATTTGTCTGAGACATTAGCTTCTCTGTCTTGAGAACTCCAGATGTAGTGATACTCCCAGTATTATGGATATTTCTTCTTTATCTAAGTTTAATTGACTAGAGGACCTGGCACTGATTTTATACAGGCTTGGGGAACAGCTATACAAGCCAGAGGGTTTAACTGATAGGATAGGGCAGCATCAGCACACCCATTTCACTGTGGCACCTCTTAGCCCAGATAATAATTCACTGTAGCTTACCCTAACTAAAACCTACTGTGTTTTGCCATCATATTACTATTTATGTTCAAGTAGTAAAAGAGGAAAAAAAGATGAATTTATCAAACACCTACAGTATGGCAGGATCTCTGCTAACAAAATTCTGGTAGATAGGTTCTATTCTTTCCAATTTATGGAAGATAACAATGAGGCAAACACAGGCTTAAGTGACCTGCAAGGGTCCACACAGTGTCAGAAGCTGGATTTTAACTCAAGTCTTCCTGACTAATAGATGTTTTACCTTGTACATTCAACATGGAGAATTCATGTGTGGTTTCTAGTGAGCCTTTTAATGAGGAGTTAGAATAGATTTCAGTACTTGGCATAATAGATTAGGCAATATTGGAGTTTTTGTTTACCTCCAAAAAAGCAATTGAAATGGAAGATGACTCTGGGACATCTGGGTGGTTTGGAGTTAGGAAGACTCATCAACCTGAGTTCAAATCAGGCCTTGGACACTCACTAGCTGTGTTACTCTGGGCAAGGCATTTAACCCTGTTTGCCTCAGATCCTCATAAGTAAAATGAGCTGGAAAAGGAAATGACAAATTACTCCAGTATTTTTGCCAAGAAAATTCTAAAATGGGGTCACAAAGTGTTGGACAAGAATAAAATGACTCAACAACAACAAACTTCCTGACTACAAGTCCAGCTATCTTTGTTCAACCAGCTGCCTCTTTTGTCTTTGCAATGACAAAAATGAAACTATCCCTCCCCTTGAGAGTTTATAATCTTGGTGAAGAATTTGTGTGTGTGCGTGTGTACATATATATGTATTTATGTACATGTATCTATAAGTGAGTATAGGAGATATATAAGAAAAGTCATGGAGAAATCATCAGTAGCAAAAAGGTGAACAGAACAGCTTCATATAAAAAATAGTATTTGGCTTGAGTGTTTNAGAAAGAAAGAAAGAAAGAAAGAAAGAAAGAAAGAAAGAAAGAAAGAAAGAAAGAAAGAAAGAAAGAAAGAAAGAAAGAAAGAAAGAAAAGAAAGGAAGGAAGGAAGGAAGAGAAAGGAAGAAAATTTTAGAATCAGCAATTTCAGTTGATTGAAGAACTGGAATTCAGATTGTGAAGAGTTGAAAGTCATATCTAGGCAGATCAATGTAGATGCATATAACCCATGTGAAAAATAATAAAAAATAAAATATTACACACACACACACACATCTTCCTACCTTTGAAAAACAAATGGGCTTTGAAGCTGAAGTTACCTATAATTATTTGCACATCTTCTTCCTCATTAAAATGAAAGTTCCTTGAGGGAAGGAACTGTGTTTGGCTTCTTTTTATATTTCTAGTGTTTAGCAGAGTAACTAGCACATTGTAAGAGATTAATAAAAATTTGCTGACTGACCAAACTTCTTGACTTTTCTACAATACTCTGTTACCTAAGGTAAGGCAGAGAGACAAGCTAAGTCCAGAAGCAAGGCCATTATTTTTCCATGCCTAGCCATAATTCTTTCTTTTTTATACCTGTTATCATGGAAGATTTTTAGTGTGTTTGTGTTTTTTTTCCAAGTTTAGAGCTTCCATAAAGATTTTTAAGAAACTAGACGGTTAGGGACAGGTAGATAGCACAGTGGATAGAGTATCAGTTCTGCAGTTAAAAGAACCTGCATTCAAATGTAGACTCAAAAACTTCCTGAATGTATTACTCTGTGCAAGTCATTGAACTCTATTTGCCTAGTCTTTTCTCTCTTAGAGTTGTTACCAGGACAGAAAGTAATGTGTTTTTTTTTTAAAGAAACCAGCCATTTTTAAGGGGATGACACAGCTCTGGTGACAAAGAAAAGATCTCCTCTATTTAATCATACATGTTATAATTCTTCATGTCTAAGATGTTTTGAGAGTAGTTATTTCCTCTCTTTTTATTGTTGTTGTTCTGTGTGTGTATATATAACCATGATTAATGCTAAAGGTTTGCTACATCATTACCTCTGGCTTTTACAAATACTTAGATAATGATATGTCAATCAATAATAAGAGTAGGAGGTCTCAGGCAGTAACTCAGTCTTCAAGTCCAAGCCCCTCCTTCTAATCACTGTCCCACAATCAAAAACTGTTCAGACATTTTTAGAGAGTGTGTCTTTTAAAGGCAGGCCTTAATATTCATCTTATCTTGATTTCACAGGTTTGGGAGAAAAGGTAAAACAAATAATACAGTTTTTCAGGCCCTGAAACTTCATTTTGTGGCCCCAGGTCTCACATATAACTATCTATATTCTTCATTGTCAAATTCCTTCTCTCACATCCGCATTCTAATAACTAATCTTGCTCAGCCAAAAAAATATCTTCATGGTATAGAGGAAATTAAGGTCCTTCCTACTATTCTGTAGAAGTAGGTCAATATCATGGTATAATTTTAGAATCTACATACAATGACTGAAGTAAGATGGAAAAGATTTTGTACTTATAAAATGAGCCAACCGAAAGAAAAGAAAACTAGGTCAGCCCCCTGAAATGTTTAATCCTGCCACACATTATTCCTAATCTGATGAATAAAATGAATAGGATACAATACAATGAAATTATGAAAGAGTTGCCTTAGAAACAGACTGACAGATGAGCATTTCCTTTCCTTTGGCTCCCACTTTAAAAAGTTTTCCCATCACTGATCTAGCCAGATGGACTAAGCCAGGTTGAGGGTAACAGACACGCCTTGACCCTTTTGGTGAGTTAGGGATACGTCTACCCCAAACATGAGATGATTTCCCTTGACATGGAAAAGGTTGAAGACAAGAATTCTTTTCATTGGCCATGAAAGTGACTGAAGCAGGCTCTGTGAGGCTTTGTCAAACATCAAAGATGTAAAAATTAAAATGAATTTACAGTAACATCAAATATTATATTTTATAAGATTCATTAATAATCACTAGAAGTAAAGGAATAAAAAGGTAACAAAATAAAACCACCTACTCAAGCTAATATACCTGTTCAAAGGTCCCATGTTCACAGTTGCCCTCATAGGAAGAAGAGCTAGACATGGAAATCCACCAAATTTATCTCCTGTTTATGTCAGCATGTAACAACAGGAAGTCAGTGGGCTCCTGGGTAATGTAGTTCAAAGGTACAAAATTTCCAATTGCACATTCCCCCTGAGATCCCTTGGAAGACTGGTCTCTCAAATAGATCTTGTAAACATAACCAACTTTAAATTACAATAATTTAGGGATAAAAAGAAAAGAGAAAAAACCAACGTTTGCTAGGCACATTGACAAAAAGCCAATTGGGGGCAGTCTCCTTCGACAAAAGAGTGTATATTCAAAACAAATGCATTGAACCCCCAAGGTTCAATTTCACTACATCCCAAAGTTCATTCTGGATCTTCTTGATGCAGTGTAGGTTTCTGCTTTTTACAAAGACTCTAAGGTCCTCCACTACAAACCAGACCATCACCAATAGTCCTGACTTTTGTTCTGTCACTGGACATGTATAACTCTGGAAGAGAGAGTAAGGCTGATGACTTCATTCAATTCTGCCTCACTTAAATCTAGGACCTGAGCAAATAAAGATGTCACTTCTTTGAAACACAAGGCAAACAAGTGAACTAGCTGTGTGATTAGGGACAAGCCATTCAAAACTCTCTGAACCTCTGTTTTCCCATGTGTAAAATGAGGATAATGATCATTTTCCTCACAGGATTGTTATAAAGAAATTAATTTGTAAATCTGAAACCGGGGAAATGGGAAAATGGATCTATTCACTATTACTTTGTTAGTAATTTATAGCTACTCTGTACCTCCAGGTGACCACAAGTCCAGGCATTGAGGCAGGTTGAAGGCTGTGGAAAGATGAATGGGCATGGTCATCCCCCAAGGCTCCACAGCTTAGACTAGTTAGCCTCAATGTTTTGAGAATAGAGAGCTGAAGCCAGTGCACTCATTTTTTCTTTACATATATTCTTCTGTATTAAAGAAGATAAGATGTAATGAATGAAAGAGAAGGGTAAAAGGAATCACTAAGGTAATAAAAATAAATTTTCATTTTACTTGACTTTGTTTTCACCTCTTCTATTTTGGAATTTAAGATAGAAAAACAGTGTAAAAAAAGAATTTCTATCTTAATAAGCCATAGACTAATAATGACTTTCTGTTGATGTCAATGAAGTTGTTAGGTTAATCACTATGGGGAGAGCATTATATTATAGATGTTGAAATCTAAAAAGATGACATTGGTCATTTTCTAGTTTGAGTGATGATTATGCAGGGCCCAGAGATATTTTACCATATTGAATTAAAATCTGAACATATAAGCTTGACTGATTTTTAAAATAAGTGCTTGTTAATTGAAAAATATTAATCATGACAATTTTAAAAAGTTTTTCACACTTATTATGTGTACTAAAAATGCTGGCTATCTCACTAAAGCAGAAATTGCATGCTAGGATAACTGGTACATAGAATTCTTTAACTTCCTATAAGGGAGAGATTGAAAAGGAACTGAGGTCTTGAACTAATATAATAATGATAGTAGTAGAATTTATATAGTACTTTAAGTTTGCAAAACATTTCACAAATATTGTCTCCTTTGATCCTCTCAATAACCCTAGTGATAGGTGCTACTATTATCCCCATTTTCCGAATGAGAGAGCTAGACATAATTGACTTCTTAGGGATTAACCAGTTTGTAAGTGTCTGAGTCTATTTTAAACCCAGTTCTTTCTGACTCCAGGTCTTGTCCTATCTACACTGAACCACCGAACTACCTTTTGTACTCCTATTAAATCAAGTGACTTAAAAATAGTTTCAAATAAAAACATGTACAGGTATTGTATTTTACTAAACCTATGTTTATCCTATATTTCTTCTACCTAATCAAAATTTGCATTTTTTACCCCAAAAAAGTGCCAGAATACTCCACTATTATGTAATAATATATCCTATTTTTCTCTTTCTTATCCCCTAAATATTACTTTTTGTTTAAGTTGCATGGTGTCAAAAAATAGACCATTTTGTCAAAAATGTTATTGACAACCCAATCTGACCATAAGTACCATGTTCCACATCCATGGTCTCCCATCTCTGAAAGGAAAGGAGAGGGTACATTGTTTCCTTTCTTCTTTGGGGCCACAGTGGGTCACTATAAACAGGATTTAGTTTAGGGTTTTTGTTTTGTTGTTGTCGTTTCCATTGTAATCATTTCATATATTCTTGTACTGGCTCTGTATCCACTCATATAATTCTTTCCATACTTTCTTGTGTTCTTTGTATTCATTGCTTCTTATGGCAGGCACAGTAATTTCATAACATTCGTGTACCATGAGTTTTTCAGCCACTTCCCAATCCTAATCCTTGAGCAACCAGCTGAGTTCCCCTCACCACTGGGAATTCAAGAACAGAAGGGATTGTTAAGGCAAAGGGAAGAACAGTGTTTGATAAAAAGGTGTTCCTTTTGTTCTCCAAGGTCTTTCCACAAGTGCCCTTGATATCATTCCTACCTATGTTCCCTAGAACAATTTTCTTGATCAAAACCTCCTTTTGAATCTTCAGTCTTTCTCTATAAACTACCTACAAATATGCCCATGTCTCCCCCATTTTTAACAAACCTTCACTAGACTCTAGCTCCTTCTTTTCTCAAGAATGCTCACAGGAAAAAAACTATCTTTAATCATCTCCACTTCTTTTACTCACTACTCACTCCTTTGCAGTCTAACAATCTCACTTTTGACTTTATAACTCAACTGTTCACTTTGAAATTATCAACAATATCTTAATTGCCCATTCTTATGGTCTTTCTTCATTCTTCATCCTTCTTGTCCTTCCTACTAGCATTTGACTACCCTTTTCTATATTATCTCTTCTCAATGACTTTATGGATTTTTTTAAGATTTGATCATCCTATCTCATCCAGATTGGAAATACAGAGGCTACTTATGCATGGGCCCAATCCATTACTGATTGCCATGGGAGCCTGGACTATTTCTGACCTGTGCTGGTTCTCCCCTCCTTGGATAATCTGGTAGTGCCACACCACCCCTCCCCCATCCTATCCTGACAGATTAACTATATTAATAACAAAATTATATAACCGCGCTCTTTTTGGTGGCAAAAAATTGGAAAATGAGGATATACCCTTCAATTGGGGAATGACTGAACAAATTGTGGTATATGCTGGTGATGGAATACTACTGTGCTCAAAGGAATAATGAACTGGAGGAATTCCATGTGAACTGTAATGACCTCCAGGAATTGATGCAGAGAGAAAGGAGCAGAACCAGGAGAACATCATACACAGAGATGGACACACTGTGGTACAATCCAATGTAATAGACTACTAGCAGCAATACAATGATCCAGGACAATTCTGAGGGACTTATGAGAAAGAACACTATCCACATTCAGAGGAAGAACTGTGGGAGTAGAAACACAGAAGAAAAACAACTGCTTAATCATATGGGTCGATGGGGACATGATTAGGGATGAAGACTCTAAGAGATCACCCTAATGCAAATATTAATAATATGTAAATAGTTCTTGATCAATGACACATGTAAAACCCAGTGGAATTATTTGTTGACTATGGGAGGGAAGTGAAAGGAGGGGAGGGAAAGAACATGAATCATGTAACAATGGCAAAATATTCTAAATTAATTAATTAAATGAAAATTTTCAAATCAAAAAATATTAATAACAAAATTAGTACAAACACCTGATCTACAATAGCCCATTGCAGCTCAGAACTCCCAAACTCAACAGATTTGCCAGTCTAGCATAACAATCATTGGGTTTAGAGGCATGAACTCTATATGCTACAGCTATATCTGTCTCTTTGTTTTGTCATGTTATTCAAATGTACAATAAAGAAATCTATGTAGAGTTAATCATTAAAAAAAATAAAAAAAATAAAAAAAAAATAAAAAAATGTTATTGACAATATTGGGCCTTTTCAATGTTTGGCCCTTTCTAATAAATATTTTCTTTTATCATTTTCTCTATTCATTCTTTGTTTAATCTTGTGTCTCATCGTCTAATTTACATTGTATGTTTGCTAATTTAAAAATACATTTACATTTTAAGTCTTAGGAAATACTGCCCAATAAATATTTAATAATGATGGGAAGGAAAAATATAGTTATCTTTTGGTTTCTATTTTTCTATAATAATACATTTGCTGATGGAAAGAAATATCCTAGTAAATAGTGAAATGGTCAACTATTTGAAGGTAATAGTGTATCATAATTGACACCCAGAACTGTCAGGTTCCTAAATTTCAGACTCCTTTCCAAAAGGGTTCCAGCCAGGCCAAATCAAGTGAAATTTTCATTTGGTTCAGGTGATTTCTGGCTTGGTAAGACAGCCTATCAAATTCAATTTGCTGCCTGATTAACTCACAGCTCCTCTGTTCTGTTCTGTGTTTTTTTTTTCCACTTCCTATGGATTTGTACTTCTTAGGTAAGTTTGTATTTTTTCTCAAGGAATTATTTGATTAGGGATGTTAAAACATAATGGGCATTTAATTTTTATGAAATTGAGGTGCCATATAAGTTGAATAGAGGAAGAAATATTGGTTAGATTTTAAATGTTCTTCCATGAAATTTGTGAAATGTATTTTAGAGAGAGGGAAATACTTTATAAATGTTAGGAAAATAGATATGTAGCTGGAAGGGTCCTTGAAAGCCATCTTAAACCATTCTTTTCTCATGTGAAAAGAATGAAGGCCAAAGGAGGTTAAGTACTTTCCATAACATCATGGATAATAAATAAATGGAACTTTGGATCACAGATTCTCAGAATGCAAATATAATGCTCTCTCTCCTAATAATTCTGCTGCTCACAAATTTAACATCTTTTTCTCTCTGATTAGTAATCTAGTAAATGTTATCATTTGTTAAATACTATAGAAAATTGTATTGTTAAAATCACAGTAACTCTGTATATAACTGAGATTATCTGCCAGAGTAAATGAAACTATAAATGCAATTTTAAAAAGTAAAATATCAGACAAAGACTGTGGACAAATTGGAAACTATATTAAATAATGACAATTTCATATTGATTTATTTTATCCCCACTGTGAGTGGCTAATTAAAAATATATACATATATTTTAAAAACTCAACATCACTCAAATTGATGAGATCTGTAGAATACTTAACTATAATCCATTCTACACTGTCACCAGATTAATTTTGATAGAACTTAGTTTGGTGACATCATATCCATATTCAAATGCCTTCAATAACATAAACATTATCTTTCTATGTATCTATCTACACTTATATGTATATGTATATGTCATAATGCAGTTTAATTTATTAATATTTCTCTATCACTTTCTCAATTCTAAATGATAGAAAATAAATAATTTCTACCTTAATTGATAGTTTTCCCATTTATGAGCTGTAAATAAGTCTGAAAATTCAACAATCCATCCTCAGAAGCCAGCTCCAACATACCTCTGAATTCTGACCTCAAGTTCCCTTTTCATATTTGCCATATTTTTCTAAGTATATGCCATACTTTACCCTATAAATTGACATCAGTTAAACCTGAGAAAACATATAATTGGTGATTATTTTCAGTAATTTCATAGATTACACATAATGAATGTATATGTGTATATAAGGTCATTGAACTCCTTTTAGAGGTGTAGCATAAATTGAGGGAACATGGGATATAATCCCAATACAATATCTCCCCCAACTTTTTACTTTATCTATCTACTTTAGTCAAATGAGTATAATTCATCATTTTGAAATTATAACTTATACTTTCTCTGATTTGGATTCTAACTCCTGAAATTCTTGTCCCTACTATCTTCTTCAAAGACTCAAATGTTAATCTTGTTCAAGGCATTACTCAAATAATAATTTTTCCATGAAATCTTCCCTATTACTATAGCCTATAGTAAAGTACTTTAGAATTCCAAAATACTTACTGGATCTAAAAATACTTACTTTGTATTCTCCTATGTCACATTTTATGTGATTCTTAAAATTTTAGATTATCATCATTATTATTAATAGATATCTTAATTTTTTTGTGTCTTGAGGCCAAACACTGTATCTCTTATAACTGGCATTCATTGATAGTTCATTTTATAAGGACATAACATTAATCTCTAGAGGTCTTTTATCCAAAAAGGATTGACATATTGATCTGGCATAATTCAAGATTAATATTGGTGACTCAGTGTTGACTCTGGTCTAGTCATGTCAAAGAAGTCCAATTGACTCCAATGACGCCTCGTAGAAATGTAAATATATGTAGATTTTCGTTGTTATTTTTGTTTTTGCCATTCAGTTTTTTTAAGTCATGTTTGAATCTTTGCAACTCCATTTGGGTTTTTTCCTGACAAAGATACTAAAGTGATTTTGCCCTTTATTTCTCCAGCTCATTTTAAAAATGAATAAACTGAGGCAAACTGGACTAAATGATTTGCCCAAGATCATGCAACTACTAAATATCTAAGGCCATTTTGAATTCAGGAAGATAATTCTTCCTGATTTTAGGCCCAACCCATCCATTGCCTCACCTAGGTACAAATAAGCACACACAGATATACATTTGTGCATCTGTATCTGCATGTATGTATACTGTGTATGTATACTGTATATGTATTTATATATTAATGATATTTATAAACATATATATAATGTAATATGATATAGAAAAAATTTTAGAACTATCTCCTGTAGCAAACAGAATCTGTTAAAAGTAGAAAATGTCTTAGTGATGTTCCTATTTGTGACTACCACCTCCTTATACACAAATATATTCATTAAAATTCATAGTGATTTTTTTTGTTATAGACATTTAACTGAACCTACAATTGGAACTGAGAAACTTTAAATCATATTTCACAGTGCATAGACCCTAGGGTTTATAGCCAGAAGGGCCTGAGTTCAAATTTTGCCTCAGATACTCATTAGCAATTTGAGTACAGACACATCACTCGTCTTCTCAAAACCTAAGTTTTATTGACTTTTAAATGTGGAGGTCAGACTTGATTACTCTTAAATCTTTTACATCTCTAATTCTATGATGCTATAATCTCTCTCACAGATTTTCTGACTGATTCATGTTTTCCTTCTTATATATATGACTTTACTTCTGACTTAAAGATCTTGATCTTCTGTCAATGCAGCACCATCATCCCTCTAAATTCCAATGCATATTCTATGTGGGTCATAGAAAAGCTAGGATATAGATGGAGGAAGCCATTGCTCCCCAATACTCCGCCCCCACTCACATACACACAACTATACATACACCAAAGCCACACATGTAAACATTCTAATATTTAGGTCCATCCAGTACTTTCAGGTAGAGACAGGATCCTATAACAATAGTAGAAATCTACCAACTGAACAGCAATCATATTGTGCTTTTCTTGTTTCAAGCCAACAACCTATGAAGGGCTACATAAGCTAAAAGTCAGGGCAACCAGTTTTGATTTTGTTCACAGAAAGCAAGTCATTATTGGGAAATATAGCACACCCTTCAAGAGAAATGGTAACAGGAACTAGCATGAATCATACTAATTTGGTTAGTTTTGTTCCATCTGTAATCACTTTACAGGTATACAGAGTAAAATGAAAATTTGGTCTCGATTGTTCTGACAAGAAATGTAATCAACATTACTGAAAACTGGTCACAGACTAGATAAATTTTCTTCTTGGAATTATTGGATGATAGATTTGGAGATGCAAAGGAAATTAGAAATATCTAGTCCAAGAGTCAGCAAACTAAGGCCCAAAGGCCATTTAAAAAAATATCTTGTGAGCTAAGAATGTTTTTCCTTTAACATTTTAAATTAAACTTTCATAGTGTAATACCACTCCTGTATTTGTACCCCAAAGAAAATACTTGTACGAAAGTATTTATTGTCACACTTTTTATAGTGGCAAAAAATTGGAAAATGAAGAGGTGTCCCTCAATTGGCTGAATGAATGGCTGAATGAAATTATGGTACCTGATGATGATGGAATACTACTGTGCTATAAAGAGTAATGAACAGAGGGTTTCCCTGTAAACTGGAAAGACCTCCAGGAATTGATGCAGAGCAAAATGAGCAGAACCAGGAGAATATTTATACAGAGACTGAAACTGTGTGGAATGATCAAATGTAATGGATTTCTTTACTAGCAGCAATACAAAGTCCCAGGACAATCCCAAGGGACTTATGAGAAAGAACACTATCCATATCCAGAGAAAGAACTGTGGGAGTAGAAACTCAGAAGAAAAACAAATGATTGATTATGTGGTTTGATGGATACATGATTGGGGTTTGGGCTTTAGAAGAACACTATTACAAATATGAATAATATGGAAATAGGTTTTGAACAATGATACAGGTATAACACAGTGCAATTGCTTGTCAGCTCCAGGAGGGGAGAGAGAAGGGAAAGAACATTTATCTTGTAACTATGGAAAAATATTCTAAAATATTTTTTAAAAATAAAAACTAAAAACTTTCATAGTTTCCATTATCAAAGAACCATAAAAATGTGCATATCCTTTGACCCAGCAATACCACTATTAAATCCGTATCCAAAAGAGATCAAACATAGGAGAAAAAGACCTACTTGTACAAAAATACTTATAGTAGCCCTTTATGTGATGGTAAAGAATTGGAAACTGAAGGAATGTCTATTAATTGGGTAATGACTAAGAAAGCTGTGAATTATGATTGTAATGGAATACTATATTTCCATAAGAAATGACAAAACAACTACAAAAAGTCTTGGAAAGAACTATTATTTATTATTCTATAGAAAACTCTGTTTAGAACCACAGAAGTAATCTACAGCCATTGTCTCCATCTTGTAAATCACAACTAACCATGGTCTCTGCAAACAACTTACCTTATCTCTTAGCCTATGTCACTTTCTCTATAAAAATGTACTCCATATTATTTAACTTTGTCATTGATCAGCGAGAGGACTTTGCATCTGTCTATAAGTCTGTCTTTTGATGCTCCTGATCCCAGCTATTTTTCTCAACTCGGTTCGTGACCCACAAATAATTTGTCTAGCGGGACTTGACAATGAAGTAATGCAAAAGGAAAGTAAGTAGAACCAGGAGAAAGTTGTGCATAATAACAACAATGATATATGATGAACAACTGTGAATAAGAAATAATATCAACAACTCAAAGATATAGGACAACTCCAAGGAACTCATGATGAAGAAGACTCTCCCCCCCCATCATAGAAGAGACTGCCAGAATCTAAATGCAGTTTTCAGGATAGCATTCTTCACCTTATTTCCCCCAAGATTTTTCTCTAGTCTAAGTACTATATACCTTTCTGTCAGAACATGATAAATATGGAAATATGTATTATGTGATAATACATGTACATTCTATATCATATTACCTGCCTTCTTTGGAAGGGTGGGGATGAGTGAGAGTTTATATATTACAAAATATCTGAAAATTATTATTAAAAATTGTAACCACATGCAATCTGGAAAAAAAAGTTAACCAAACCAAATAGAAAATTTCCATACTTTGTCCTATAAAACTTTGCCTGTAAAACTTCAATTTATATTTATGATATATATATGTATATATATAT
>NW_025381620.1:0-7736 GCF_016433145.1 Gracilinanus agilis | reverse complement strand
CTCTCTCTCTCTCTCTCTCTCTCTCTCTCTTCCCCTCTCCCTCCCTCTCTCTGTGTATACACACACACACACACGCATGCATGCACACACATGGACAGACAGATAGATGATAGGTAGGTAGATAGATAGATAGACGGATAGACAGATGATAGATAGATAAATAGATAGAAAAATGGTTAGAAAATGAAGAACTTGTACTAAATGTTCTCTGTGAGATTGCCTCCAAATTACAGTTTAGGTATTATATATGTCATTAGTTGTTTGTATTCTGTCTGTTCCATTAAAAGGTTAGCTCCTTTTGGTCAGAGATTTACCTAGTTTTTCTTTGTATCCCCAGGGCTTTGCTGTGCCTTGCACATAGAGTTGCTTAATAAAAATGTATTTATTTAAATTGCCTTTAGACTTCTTTGGTTCCAATAAGACCTCAAAGTTTTTGGAGCTTTTTTCCCTAGCTAATTTAAAATTCAAGAAAGTATGAAGAACAACAAAAAAATAAAGATAAGAGGTGTTGGAAGAGAATGAATACAAATCTTTTAGAATCTCTCTTCTTTCTTTTTTTGATTCATTTTGTCATGGTCCAATTTAAAATAGCAGTTTGATTGGGACTATATAATGAAGATTCAATGGTGTCATAGCAATAGCAATAAGTAAGTTCCCTTCAGAACTAAGCAATAAGAAGCAAGAAGCATCTAGATAGTATAATTGGATAGAATACTTCACATGGAGTCAGGAAGACCTGAGTAATCATGGGCAAGTCACTTAAAATCTGCCTGCCTCCTTTTCCCCATCCCTCTTTGTCTATCTCACTCTATCTCTGTCTGTCTGTCTGTCTGTCTGCCTCTCTTGATCTTTTCCTTTTCCTCTACCTCCCACTGAAAGGTATTGTGGAATCTCATATATTTCATGCACTTTTCATAGTTATAATTTATATCTTTTCTAGGCCTTTATCTAATCTTTCTGACTAATTTATTTAATCTACATTTTTCTGTCTACCTATGTATCTCTAATCTATCTATCTGTAGCCTTTTCTATTCCCTGACTGACTGTCTGACCATCAATCATCTCTCTATCTGTCATTATGCCTCCTAGAATACTTGTCTTTGAAGAAAGAGAAATGACATGGTTAAGTAGGTACAGCAATCTTCAGGGTGAGGAAGAGCTGAATCCGAGTTCCTCCTCTAACGTATAGTAGAGTCACCTTATGAAGTCACCTTACCTTGGGAAGTCTCTTGGCAAGTGTCTGAGAAAATCTCTAATATTATAAAGTTCATAATCATGTGGAAACGTCTTTACATAGATGAAATCACAGGCCTGAATTCAGCCTATTCCCCACCCCCCAAAAATTATTTTTCTTCAATTCCCAAAAAGGGCATTTCACTTAGTAGATCATAGATTCAGAACTAGAAGAGACATTAGAGTTCCTTAGCTAATCCTCAAGAGATTAATGCCAGACAAAGTCAAAATAATGAAATGATTCACCTAATGTCACTCTAATAGTGTTTAAGGCAAGATTTGAACCCAATTCTTCTGATTCCAGAGTTGGTGGTTTTGAAACTGGACTTTGCCAACTCTTCCATTTACTCATTTACTAAAGTAAATGAGTAAATACACATTCGTGGAATTAAAATCAACTCAAATAAGCAAAAATAGGTTCAGGGCTGCCAGCTGCAGGACACTGTGCTAGGCTTTACAGAAATGAAAACAATCAAATTATTCTTGCCTTCGAGGATTGTATGCTTTACAAATGTGAATTTGAGTGGATAAAATGTTTTAGGAATAAAATGATTCTTTTTCAGAGGAATGTACTTCTCTTGACTAAAACTGGCTCATGATTCTAGAAATGCTGATGGATTACCATGCATGCCATTTCACACACTGTGTGTAGTGTCGATGTTTCCAAAGATGCTGCTATGTATTTCCAATTTTTATGAAGTGTTTGTAGCTTGCACACCTGTGAGGCATGTTTAATTAGCAATATGCATTAGCTGATTAAATTTTTTTGAACCCTTAACTTCTATGTATTGGCTCCTAGGTGGAGGAGTGGTAAGGGTGGGCAATGAGGGTCAAGTGACTTGCCCAGGGTCACACAGCTGTGAAGTGTCTGAGGCTAGATTTGAACCTAGGACCTCCCGTCTCTAGGGCTGACTCTCAATCCACTGAGCTACCCAGCTGCCCTAGCTGACTAATTTTAATAAACTTATAACATTGACATTCATATTTAAGCAAAATTTTCAATCTAATATTTAAAGGGATGTTTTATATTACTTTAAAATTAATTTCAAAGTTGAGTGAGTAAGTTTATGGCTTCTTTTAAAAAAAAACTTAGGAAATCTCTGAGATTACCAAATTATAATACTAAAGCTTCACTAACTTCAACTGTGAACATAAAAATATGTTTTCATATTTGGATTTTTATGCATATGTAAATTTAGAAAATTAGTGAGGCATTTGTTCATGTTATTAAATTAAAATTTATGTTATGAGTCCCCTATTACATGAATGGTCTATTTGGCTTATCACTGAATTCCCTCTGCATCCATGACCTCCTGTCATATCCATCTGCTAGAATGCCTGAGGCATGATTGTATGCATCCACAGACCTTCTGATATCTTAATTAAAATTAACCAATTCATATTTTCACCTAAGATTCTCAAGCTATTTGATGTTTAGTATAATAGCATTATGTAAATATTATGCTAATAATAAAGTTCTCAAGGGAATTATATTGAAATTTTAAATAATATCTATAGAAAATTAATGGATGTCACAGCTATATTCACCACATAGAAAAAAGAAGAAAACTCTTTTTAAATTGATAAGACAGAATTTTTCCCATAAAAGTTCCATTCCATTAAAGTTTTAGAGAGCTGTCATCATTCCACATTCAAGAATGATTCATGTAACATGGGATGAAGGTTTAGATATCCTTCAACAAAAAGGAAAATTGGGACTAAGAAAATATTTTAGAATTTTGTATTTGCTTCAATTCTCTTTGTAAAGTCAATTATTAGTTCTAAAAAGTAAACTCCAGCAATTTTACCTTCTAAAAATGGATTTCTTTCCTTTACAATCAATTCAATTGACAAGGAATATTCTTTGGATATTTTAACAAAATAGAAAGATATTCTATGACATCAGAGCAGTACTTTGGCCTGGAATCAAAAGTTGCAAATTTAAGTGTGAACACAGCAAAATTAAATCAAAATAGATAGTTGTATCTTAGTGCCACTTAAAATAGTCATCTGTCTGGTTAGTGTTCGATGAATAACTTCCCTAGATCAGAGAGCCAATAAAAGGCAGGGGGAGGATTTGAAGCCACCTCTTTCTGACTGAATTTAGCACTAGATTAATTATGCCTACAATTCTCAAACATTTTGAATTCATTATTGAAGACCACAGAATTTTTGTTTATCGACACTATATTGTCGTTGGTGTCGATATTTAATTGTCCTCAATCCTGTCTCATTTTTCATCTGAGCTTTTGACTTTTTCTTGACAAAGATATTAGAGTGGTTTGCTATTTCCTTCCTCTCTTCTAGCTTATTTTACAGATGAAGAAACTGAGGAAAACAGGATTAAGTGACTTGCTCAGGGTGACAGTGTCTAAGATCAGGTTTGAACTCAAATCTGTCTAATTCAAGGTATAGCACTTTATCTACTATCCCACCTCGGTGCTTTATGGAATCTATAGCTATTGATATTTGATATATATNCTCAAATCTGTCTAATTCCAGGTATAGCACTTTATCTACTATCCCACCTCGGTGCTTTATGGAATCTATAGCTATTGATATTTGATTGATATATATATATATATATATATATATATATGGAGTTCAAATTGATATTTTAAAATATTAAATTTTAATCTATTTAAGATAACTTTAACACAAATAATGCATTTTATGAAAAAATAGTTATACTTTTAAATAAGTAAATGTGAGAAGATTGGCATGCTTTTACAGATTTTTGTAAATCTCTTTAATATCTGACTTAAGAGAAGACAGCATTCATCTTTCATCTACTTCTGGATTAATTGTGCTGTGACATGTTGTCTTAGTTGAAGTATATGAAGAAAATTGAGCAACACATAGACATGTAGTTGGAAAGGGAAGGAATATGCAATATCAAATGATATCTTAATATTAGTAGGAAAGTAATTTTGAAACAGTGGACACCCTCAAATGATATCCCCCAACAAGAGACAGGGCCATACTTTGTGAACCACTATATTATATTTTTTCCTCTTTGAGTTAATTTTAAAGATAAGGAAGGAACCCTGTTTAAGGCAAGCTGAGTTTTAAAATGTTCTATTTAAAGAAGATGTATTTTAGTAGAATTATTAGTTATTCTATTTAAGACCAATGATGGATTAGAACAATGATATTTTGATAGTTCTGAATAATGATAGGTTAGAGATATTAAAAAGCTGTCAAAATTAACAGATTGGCATATTTTTAAAATATCATTATATTAGAGAATTCCAGACAAAGAATATTTAAGGTCAAAGAGAACTTGTAGTTCATCTAAGCCCCTTAGATATTTATTCTCAAGGAAATAAATTAAATGACTTCTCTAGGCTTATATGACAAGCTATGGATATAATCAGGGCTAGAACTTGATTCCTCTAGATTTTAAGGCTAGGATTCTATCCATTAAGCAAAGGAACAGATTGATTAGGTCTTTACTAAGTAAAATGGAGATAGAAAATCAGAAAAGTAAGTGGGCTGATCATGTAACAAGAGTGAATGAAAGCTGATGGGGAAACCAGATAGGGCTCTACCACATAGTGTCACTGGACCTGGGGAAGCCTCCAGCATATTGGATGGACAACTACCCTCCTTTAAAGGATAGAGAGAGAGGCAGGTAGGTAGCACAGCAATGAGAACATAAGACCTGGTGTCCCAAGGACCTAGGTTCAAATCTGGCCTCAGACACTTCCTAGCTGGGTAACATGGCCAAGTCATTTAACCCTAATTGCTTTATCTGTTCTGCTCTTCTGTTTTAGAAACCATATGGTTCTTGGTATCAATTCTGAGAAAGAAAATAAGGGTTTTAATTTTTTAAATGAACTCAGAGAATAATAAATCTTATAAATACACATAAGCAGTTGGGGGAGTGAGAGGAAATAAGGATGAAGATCTATCTCCAGGCTGGAAAGCAAAGAAGTTTTATAGTGAGTTTAAGTGAGTGTGAGACATTTGTCTTTGTTCTAATCAAGTGATATCTTTTGTAGCCAATTCTAAAATTTCTTGAAGGAAATTATTCTTCTTGACCCATAGAAGGGAACTGATAATACTGCTGTATTCCATATTGGTCCCAACATATCTCTAGTTTTGTATTCAGTTCCGGCCATGATAGATGAAAAATGAAACTTATCAGCTAAAGAGCATTCAGAGGAGACCAAACAGGTTGATGGAAAACATGGAGACAATGTTGTTGAAGAGCCAATTGGAAAAAAAAACTAATAGCAAGATGTTTAGCAAAGAGAAGGGGAAATTCAGAGGGTGCCACAAAGCTGTGTTCAATTACTTGAAAGACTGTCAAAAGGAAGAGGGATTGGATTTAATTTGTTTTGTCCCAGAGAGAAGATCTGTAAGCTGTGGACATAACTAGCAATGCATCACTTAAGTTTAATTTAAGGGAAAAAACAATGACAACAAAAGGAACAACAACCAATATCTAATGATTAGAGCAAAAGGGAAATAGAATATATTTTCTCAGGAGGGGATAGGTATCCCTTCATTGACTGTCTTTAAGAAAGGACTAGATGATCACGTCTGCCATATTGTATTGGGAATTTTTTTAGTGGCAATGGATTGAAATAGACTTAGGTCATACAATGGATAGAGGGTTAAATTAGGAAGTCAGGAAGACGTGAGTTCCAATCCTGCCTAAGATATTTCTTTACTATGTGACATTAGCCCTCAATTTCATTCTCCTCTTCTATAAATTGGAGATTCTAGTCCTACCTTGGAGTGTTGTGAGGATTGAATTATATAGTATACAAAGTGCTTTGCAAATGTTAAAATTCTATATAAATGCTAGCTATTATTATAACTGACATTCTTCAAAACTCTAAAAATTTTTGTAGTCTACACATCTACACATCTATGCACAGATATGAAGGAGAAAGAGACAGAGACAGAGAGAATGGGGAATAGACATAATCCACTTCAGCCATCATTTCTATTCAATGTTCTTTTCCTCCTGGTAATTCTCCAGTGTTGTTTTCTTCTTGTTATTCCCCAAAGTAAGCAGTATGGCTGCTCTAATTACATAGAGAGCATATTAATATTCCTTCTCTTTAAAATGCATGCCTTTGGCTGTTTAAATAGCAGCATTCATTCAAACAAAACTGAGACTTTCTTGAGGCCTGATAGTTTTTGGTGTCTTGCATTTTCCTTGGTCTGTGAGACGAGTTGTGAAGAGGAGAACAAGAATCTGAAAATCTTGCCAATAACTAACAAAAATTGAAGAGAAAAAATCATAATTTTGGACCAGAAAAAAGATGTAGTCTGAAGTCTCAATGTTTCTCTGCTTCACATCTATTATTTCCAGAACACCAAAAGAAATAAAAAGAAAAAATAAAACAAACAATAACAACAAAAATCAGCCTGATCCAAGCACTTAGCAAGATTTTTGTTGACTTAACAAGTGGTTATCTATCTTATTCCAGAGGAAAATAGAGTTAACTCATTATTCTCTCTGAAGAATGGAGAAATAGGAACTCTGATCCTAGGACTCAAAAAACCTGACTGACAACAACCTAATTTCCCAACAAAGTTTGAATTTGGCATATAATCTCTCCTGAAATCCCACTTCATTAAAAACAGATACAGTTACTTAAAGAAGGGAAAAAAGAAAAGAAATGGGAAATAATAGTAAATAGTTATTCCTAGAATATTAGATCTTAAAGGGAGATTTGGGATAAGTTCAATTTTCTCATTTTTTTAGATGAGAAAACAGGTCAAAGAGCCAATTGACTTACCAAAATTTGTGGACTAATTCTGTGGTCTCCAAAATGTAGGAGGTTAGCCTCACAAGAAGGGGGTTATCAATGTTTCCCTTTAGCATTTTTAAAGCACTTTAAAGTTTTGAAAGTCATTGTCACAAGTGGTCTCATTTAATTCTAATAATAACCCTGGAAGTAGCTATTGTTGTGAATCCCACTTTAGAAAGGAGTGAATTGAGTCTGAGAGAAGTTAAGGATCATATATATAGCTAGTAAATATCTGAATTAGGATTTGAACTCAGACTTCCAGACTTCAAGTGCAGCATCATTATTCTCCTAGCCGCCATCCTTGCTCCTGTCATAGGCACTTTGATAACGATGGCTCCAATACAATAACACAAGTCCTTACATTCCAACACTTTCCCACCTTTTGCTGATACTTTATCTGTGCTGTGTATGATCACAATATCTTATGACTCTCAGATAACCACCAGAGTTTCTATTCAGGTGCCTTTGGGAAACTTCTCCCCTTGACTTTAGATCAATTTGAGGTTGAAGGAGATGACCTCAGAGAGTAGCTCTATATTTGAGTAATAGCTCTGTGTCCCTAGTTTTCATCTAGGGTGGGACAGAGTGAGTCACTTAACATTTGCACATATATAAATTGTCATCTGTATAATATCTTTATATTGACACTCTCATCCATCATTCTCTCAAACTTCTGAAATGTCAAAGACACTATCATTCTTTCATTTCTCATGAACATTACTTTCAACCTCC
>NW_025381619.1:0-8388 GCF_016433145.1 Gracilinanus agilis | reverse complement strand
CTCTCTCTCTCTCTCTCTCTCTCTCTCTCTCTCTCTCTCTCTTTCTTTCTTTCTTTCTTTCTTTCTTTCTTTCTTTCTTTCTTTCTTTCTTCCTCCACTGTCCAGAAGAGTAGATTAGATTATATATTATAAGTTCAACAAATGTTTGTGGGATTGAACTCGTTAAATGACTTGTCCAGGTTTATACAGATGGCAGATGTAGGTTGCTAAGCCATTCCTGCCTTCCAATTTATTACCCTTTTTACTTTATCCTGCAGAGATAATTGTGGCTGTCTATGAAGGGGATTGGAATCCTACAGTATGGGAGAAGTGACATTCAACTTTTGGACATCTCAGATTTTCTTCCAGCAAATGGAAATTGAATCGAAAATGTGACTCTGACTCCAGTGGGGTCAACAGGCCTCTCTCTGTGGCTTACTTTCCTTTGTGTGTGACTCAAGCCTCTGGGGGATATTCTTGAGTCTCTATGAGGATGGTGAGAATGATCTGGTAGAGGTGGTCAGTTTGGCATTTGCTTACTCTGTCTTGTGGTAAAAGACATAGGAGGCAGAGCAGCAGGGCCAAGGGATTTATTAGATTTTTGGTTCAGAGATTTAAAAAAAGGCAGCAGTGAGGCTTTTCAGATGGGGAATTCTTTGATCTGGTCACACCTGCTGCCTATCCTTGAGCAGCCTTAAGTTCTGGACAGAGCAGTCACACCTCTTCATTTAAAGGTCCAGGAGGAAAACTGACATGGAAACAACCAGCTAACATCTGCCAGATGTTCTTGCATTGGCTGAAAATGGGAAAATTAAGTCCTGGATGGAAATTCCAGGGAGAATAATGGAGGAGAAGCAAAAATTAAACCAAAATACAACTAGAAAAGAAGGAGATATACAGTAGGAAAGGTTTGGGCTATGAAGTTTTACCAGTATGTGATGGAGAGTAGGAACAAATAAATGTTAATTCTTTAAAAAATAATTTAAAAAATCCTTACCTTCTGTCTTAGAATTGTATTGTTCATTGGTTTCAAGGCAGAAGAGTGGCAAGGACTAGGCAATGGGGGGGGGGCGTTAAGTGACTTGCTGAAGGTCACCCAGCTAGGAAGTAATGGCGACTAGATTTGAACCCATGACCTCCTATTTCCAGGCTTGCTTCTCTATCCGCTGAGTCATCCAGCTATCCCTTTTTTATTTTTAGTTTTTAAGAAACTCTTACTTTCTACCTCCATGGACCGATGGGCAGTGAAATAAGCAGAACCAGGAGCACATTATACACAGAAACTGGAACACTGGGGGACGATCAAAAGTAATTGACTTTGCTACTAATAGCAATGCGATAATCCAGGACAATTCTGGGACTTATGAGAAAGAAAGCTCGCCACATCTAGAGAAAGAACTATGGGAGTAGAAATGCAGAAGAAAACATATGATTTATCACTTGTTTATATGGGTATATGTTTGGAATTTTGGTTTTAAAGGATTACACACTCCTTTACAAAGATGAATATGGAAATGAGTTCAAGTGATTATATATATGCATTATATATTATTTAAATTTTGCTCTCTTCATTCAAATATTACTTTTTTGTATACACACACCCACACTCACATATATATTTTTTGATATATATTCCCAGGGGAATTGCTTGTCAGCTCTGGGAGGGGAGAGAGATGAAGGGAGGGAGAAAACATGAATCATGTAATCATGAAAAAATTTAAAAGTTAAAAAAAAAACACCTTACTTTCTGCTTTGGAATCAATACTCAGTACTGCAAATATTAACTCTTTTAGGAGCTCAGGATGACATGAAAACTACCTCATCAACAAGCAGATGGAAATTTGGAGATTAGAAAACATTTCTTCTGGAGGCAGCGAGGCACTGCAAAGGACAGTGGTGTGCCTAGAGCAGAGAAGCCCTGAGTTTAAATTCTGCCTTAGACACTCCCTTAGTGGTTGGATGACTCTGGGCAAGTCCATTAACTTCTCTATCTCAATTTCTTTATCTGTGAGATGGAGATAAAAGTAGTTTCCTTTCCTGGCTTTCCTGAGAGAATCAGATTTCCTTTCCTCCCTTTCCTGGGAGAATCAGATGAGGTAAAACATAATGTAAAGCGCCTTTCCATCCTTCTAGTATCATAGTAATACTAGCTTTTATTATTCTTCCAAATGAGGGTCAGCATCCTCCAGGTATGTTGGTTCCCAGCAGTACTGGCTCAGCTGATAGCTAGCAAAGGTCTCTTCCACGCTATTCTGGGCAGGATCAGGGGTTGGGGGATCTCTGCCAATTGAACATCTGTTTTAACAGTAAATTTGGAAAAGCTCGGCTAAACGTGACTCAGAAACTGCAGGTTAACCTGTGGGCCTGTTCAGCTCCTAGGGTAGGTGAACTAATTGGCCTCAATCATGACAGATGGAATGCTGCTCAATCCTCGGCATTTTATCTGTTGTGATGTAGCCAGGGCTGGTGTTAGCCTTGGCATTAACAGATTTGAAAGGGCGGAAAGAAAAGCTCTTGCCATTAGTTTAATCATGACTATTCACAAGATGTCTTCTTATAGCATGAAATAGACAGCAAAATTCTCTGCTTTGATTGCCATCTTGTTTGAATTTCCTGCCTTTCCTGTCATTTAGAACTGAAGTGGAATGGGTTGTCTTGGGAGGTAGTAGAATCTCTACCAATGGGGATATTTGAGGAGAGACTGGAGGACCACTTGTTGGACTAAATGACCTCTGAGGTCCATTGATCAATCAGTAAGCGTGGATCAGTTGTCTCCTATGTACCAGATCCTTGCTAGAAACTGGGGATATAAATACAATGAATGGAAAAAATTGATACCCTTTTTTTTTAAAAGTCTTTACCTTCCCTCTTAGAACCAATACTAAGTATTGGTTCTAAGTTAGAAGAACAGTAAGGGTTAAGTGACTTGCTAGAATGTATCTGAGGCCAGATTTGAACCCAGGACATCCCATCTCTGAGCTTGGCTCTCTACCCACTGTGCTATCTACCTGACCCTTTTGTATAGATCTTATAATCATTTAGTTAACCTGCTTCCTGAGGTGGGTTTGGGCAATTCCTGAAAGATCCTACCCATGCATTGACTGACAATACTCTTGATTGGCTGTGTAATGTATAAGTGGAAATTTTGTACCTTTGTATTATGTTCCTCAGAATTCCTTTAGTATTTCCCAGCATTCCTTTTAATCTCTCCACCACATTGCATGGTCACATTTGTATATAGTTGGCTTGCTTTTTTCTCCTGTGTACATGGCTGGGTTAGTACCCTTCTTACTCTAGCTTTTTTACTTTAGTTATTATTAATAAACTTTATAAACTATAATAGTTATTGTATATTAATTTAATCTGAGCAGTTACCTCTGAGAGATTTTGGCCCATGGGAGCTAAGGAACTTGTTGGAGAACCAGCTTTCATCCCCAAAGTTCTAGGATCTCCTGCTAGTCATTCAAATTTTTTTGCCTATTTTCTTGTTTCTCTCTCCACTTCCTTCTCTACTTGTCCCATCCTTAATGTGGCCACAGGTGTGATAAGGCCAGAGTTCTCTTGGCCAAAAAAGAGGGACAGCTCTCTGTTTGCCCACAATGCCCTCAGAATCCCAGGGCTATCATTCACAGAATCCCTCCTACCCACTGGAGCAGGGCTGTTCCCCTTATATCTAGATGTGCTGTTTCTCTTGCCACAACAGAAGCTCCTTGAGGGCAGGGAATCTCAATTTTTTTCCTTTGTATCCCAAGAGTCTAGTACAGTGTCAGGCACATAGTTGGAACTTCAGAGTTGATTGATAGTTCTAAGTGCCTCTAGAGAGGAGACTTGGTACAGGGGAAAGGGTGTTCTGGGAGTCAGAAGACCTGGTTTCGAATCTCACTTTTGATCCAACTTGTGTGTGACCTCCGGAGAGCCATTTTTCTCTCTTAGCCTCAGCTCCCTCATCTATGAAATGAGGAAATTGGGCAGGTGTCACCACTTCTGTTTTAGCTCTAAATCCACTTCATTAATTCTACTTCTGTATTTGAATGAGGAAACTGAGTCTTAGAAGTTGAACGCCTTTCTCAGACTATTTAGTGTCAAAACTGAGACACGGACGGGAGACTTAAGTCTTGGCTCACTCTCACTGCCCAGTGACAACTCTAGATGTGCTCATGCCACCCCATCTCTCCCTCTGAAGAAGGAGACTTACTCTTTTTTTCTTGGGCTTCCATCACTGTGATTTGTCACATGTAGCGACATAATGTTGCCTGCTGGAATTATTTTTGAGAGTAGACAAGTCTCTAATATTTCAGTCAAATTTATACCAGAGGAAACAAATATTACTGAGCACTAACAAATTGGACTCAATATAATATAAACTCCATCATGCACTAAAGAAATCTGTATGCACACTTTTAGGCAAGAACGCGATATAAATCTAATTTTCCAAAGCCGCTAACTGGCTACGTGGGACATTTTAGGGTTTAAATCTCTCCAGAGAGAGACGAGCTAGAAAAGATTTCTTGGAAACATCGTGCATTTCTTTGTCGGTTATGTTAGAGCCGAATGGCCACAAGGAGGCGCTAAAGTATCAACTGAAGAATTCACGCCTTTATTAAAGTGAATTGCTGGGAGCCTGTAATCTTTGAAAAGCGGGACCTTTTCTAGCCTTCCTCCTAGCCTCCAATTATAATAATTCTTGGCCGGATGTAGGCTACTGAGCTTCATCAACTTGGCAGTCACTCACCCAGGAGTAGTAGAATCAAATAGCCACGACGGTCGCTGCCTCTCTTGTCTGTCTCCCTCCCTCCCTCCCGCTCTGTGTGTCTGTCACTCTCTCGGACATACGCTTGGGTCGTGATTGAGGTATTGTATTTAAATGCAGACTATTTATTAGGAGGACTTATTCCCCTGAGACGCGAGAGTACGCGGACAAGAGGGTCTCGTGGATGGGGCGAGATTGCCCCGATGGGATGCAACTTCCAACTTGATGAGATATTAGACGCATCTGAATGTTTATTGGGAAGCAGCGTAGAGGAACAGGCTGGGAATGAGAAATACCTGGGTTCAGATCTTGCCTCTAACAGTTCTTGGGCAAGATGGGAACCCTCTCTGAGGTTCAGTTTCCTCATCTTTGCAAGAGGATCCCCTGTCCCAAAAGGATTGTTCTCAGGCTCAAATGAGAGACTATTTGTAAAGCATTCCATCCACTTGAAAAATGTTCTATAAATGTCAGGTTCAAGACTAAGCTTGGAAAGAGTTGTCCACTGAAGTTTCCAGGCTCCCCCCGAAGGTGGCTTCACTTCCCATTATCCAAGGCGTTACAGACTCCTCCTCAACGAGAAAGAGCCTTGATGATGCATCACAGATTCCTAAGAGGAGTTTCAGTATGTATTGCAGAATGAACTCACAAAATCAGTAGAGGAATAGGATCAACTGTGTTATAGGGAAAGAACACGATGATTAGAAAAACAGACTCTGCTAAGCATTTCATGCTGCCCTCTTTGTCCCATTAGGCACCTGGAGCTTTGGGCATGTGTCCTTCTCCTCTGGCTTAAGAACTCTGTCATTGAGGACATCTGGGATTGTCCCTGGATGATGATGATGATGATGATGATGATGATGATGATGATGATGATGATGATGATGATGATNGTGTGTGTGTGTGTGTGTGTGTGAATATAATTGATTTGGGGGTCACAGAACATCTAGATTTGGTGGGAAGTCTTTCATCCAGTGGAAATGATTATTCTTCAACTTCTCTGTCGTCCCTGCATTCTGGAGGAGAGACCATACTGGTAGCCACCAATTCATTGTGAGGTGAATGGAGCCTTTGTTTGCTTTTAGGGTCTTTGGTTTATATAACTCCTGAGTGCTTGTGTTAAATAGGTGGTCATCCTGGGAGTAGCTCTATCCTGATTGACCATAGACACCACCTGGAAGTGAAAGGCAATGTGAGATAACAGACAAGAGTCTGGGAGGTGGAGTCTGGGCTCAGATTCTATCTTGGAAATTTATGGGCTGAATGACTAGTGAAGTCATTTAAAGAGCTGGGACGTCAGTTTCTTGATCTGTAAAATGAGAATAACGATAGCCCACTTACCTTACAGGTTTGTGAGGATCAAATGAGATAGTATAGGTAAAGGTCTCTGCAAACTATAAGGCACTAGAGACTATTTCTTATTGCTATTTATTTTATTTTTGTTGTTTTGATAGATGGTGTTAAGATAAAAATTATCCTATGACTAGTTACTATTCTGCTTATTCTTTTATTTTTTAATGCTCTGCTTAATAGTATTATTATTACTAATAAGGATATAATAATAGTAGCAATATCATTAATAGCAATAATACAACAATAATATTAATACATTCCGGTGAGTAGAGACACATGAGGGCACTATGGCTATATGCTGGAGCAGTGTTTGCTTTTAACTTCTCCCTACCTCCACCCATACCCAGAGATATGGAAACTTTCAGAGTCACCAAATATCCTCGTTCTTTGGAAAACTCATTCCTTTGGGCTGAGATGATCAGATCTTACTGTGACTAGGATACTGGCTGAGAGGGAAAATATGCAGAAAAGGATGGGCCTAAAAGCTCATCCTGAAATTCATTATGCTGAGGTTCTTGCCAGTATATTATATTACCTTACGACATATGATTTATTTCCCATCATATTTGCATTTTGGAAACACTTCCTAATCTCCTTGAAATGACCAATTCAGGTCTGTTTCTTCCTTCCTCCCTGACCTAGAATGCTCTTATTGCTGTGTGTTTATTTACTAGGAATATAATCTTTACTGGCAGGCATTGCTTCATTACACTGAAGGCTCCTCATGCAAATGGGTTCGGATTTTTAAAGGGAGAAGATTGGTAGTGGCCAATTGGACAATGATTCCAACACCACGGGTACATATTTTAAATATTACAGAAGGAAAAAATGGGAATGATGACTTTTTTTGGAGGGTGGTGGTGGTCTGGGATCGCTCCATCAGGAAGTGGTAGTTGACGTTTTCCATGTGTTTTGGAAAGATATCTGGAAAAGAGCAGTGGACAGCCCCAAATGAAGGAAAGAGCCTGATTCTCATTCCCATTTTAGCTCAATGGAGAACAAGAATCCCTAGAGATCAACAGAGCTTATTTATGTGGAGAAGAACCAGATGCTCATAGCTTTCTGGCTTTGCAGAGGATGCTAAATGGAAACATGGAATACTTGGACATGGGAAAGCCAACCAGTCAGATGTCATATCTACTTTCAGACATAACAATGGCAGTTTGCTCTGGGAGAGAGAGCAGTGGATTTATTGATAGGCGATGTGGGTTCAGGTCCTGCCTCTGCTGCTCTTTAGTACCTGCATGATCATAGGCCAGTCCCTTAACCTTCTGTGGCCTCTTGTTTCTTGGTCTGCAAAATAAAGGGGCAGGGTGAGGTGATTTCTTTTTTTTTCTTTAAAATTTTTTTTTAATTTTCATATTGTTCATTTTTGTAAATGAATACTCTTATAAACCCAAACCCTAAGACATATACCCAAATAAACAAATGAAATATCTTATGCTTTCATCTGCATTCCTACTCCAACAGTTTTTTCCTTTGGAGGTAGAAAGCATTCTTTGTCATAAGTCCCTCAGAATTGTCTTGGATCATTGTATTGTGATGGTAGCTAAGTCTATCACATCTGACCATTCCACAATATTGCTGTTATTGTATATAATGTTTTTCTGGTTTTGCTTATTTCACTCTGCATCACTTCATGTAGGTCTTTCCAGCTCTTTCTAAAATCATCCTATTCATAATTTCTTATAGTAAAAAAGTATGTCATCACCATCGTATACCATAATTTGTTCAGCCATTCCACAATTGATGTACATCCCTTTAGTTTCCAATTCTTTGTCACCACAAAAAGAGCAGCTATAAATATTTTTGTACAAGCAGGTTCCTTTCCCATTAAAACAAATATCTTTGGGATATAGACCTAGTAGTGGTATCAAAGGGTATGCCTTGTTTTATAGCCCTTTGGCCATAATTCCAAGTTGCCCTCCAGAATGGTTGGATCAGTTCACAACTCTACCAACAATGTATTAGAATCCCGATTTTGTCACATCCCCTCCAACATTTATCATTTTCCTTGACTGACATATTGGCCCATCTGATAGGTGTGAGGTGGTACCTCAGAGTTGTTTCAATTTTAATTTCTCTAAGCAACAGGGATTTAGAATATTTTTCCTATGATTATTGATAGCTTTGATTTCTTCATCTGAAAACTCCCTTTTCATATCCTTTTACTATTTGTTAATTAAGGGAGTGACTTGTATTCTTATACATTTAAATTAGTTTTTCATATATTTGAGAAATGAGACCTTTATCAGAGAAATTTGTTACAAAATTTTCCTCCAGTTTGTTGTTTTCCTTCTTTTTTTTAA
>NW_025381618.1:0-10548 GCF_016433145.1 Gracilinanus agilis | reverse complement strand
TTACATATTAAAATGTATGTTTAAATATAAATTTATATTTTTTACATAAAATATAAACTGTTCACTTCAGGCTCTTATTGCCTCTCCTAGAGGTTATTGCCACTGCTTTCTAACTGGCACTATGCTGGGCATTGGGAATAAAAATCTCCAAGCCCAACAGTCCCTGACCTGAAGGATATTGCATTCTATTAGGTGAGGCAATATCTACATGTATTAGAGATAACATGAGATGTATATAAATATAATACCAGTTAAGTTTGAAGTGGAAGATTATATGACTATAAAGTGGTAGAGAAAGGAGTTGAACCCTGATCTTCCGACCTTCAATATTGCTCTTTTTCTGCCACTAATTTTGCTGAATCAGAGACAAAACAATGGAAATATTCATGGATTGCTGAGACCTTTAAATCTCTTTGATTTCCAAATATATTTATGATTTAGAGGACCTTTTCCCCACCAAGGAAGAAATCTTTAGCTTATTTCTTAGTATTAAGGATGCTAAAATTACCAAAGCATTAATCCTAAGATTCCTCTTAGTAAGGCTATGTGTATTCAATGACACTTTTGTTTTTCAACCTTTACCTTCTATCTTGGAATCAATACTGGTTATTGGTTCCAAGGTAGAAGAGCGGTAAGGGCTAAGCATTGGGGGTCAAGTGACTTGCCCAGGGTCACACTGCTAGGAAGTGTCTGAGGCCAGATTTGAACCTACGACTTCCCATTTCTAGTCCTGGCTCTCAATCCACTGAGTTACCCAGCTGCCCCCCCTTAACCTCCCTCCCCACCCCCCATTGACTGCTCTAAGCTTTCTTAACTGACCCATCATTCTCACTCTTCTCTCTTGTCATCCTAGTCTGCAACTCACCTAAGACTATCTCAAATGGGAACTATGAAATGACTACTAATCGATACAATTTTTTCGGTTCTGTTGTTACTGTGAATTATTCATGCAATGATGGATATACCCTGATTGGAAATGCAGTAATTACCTGCAAGTCTTCACGATGGTCACATCCATTCCCTCGCTGTGAAGGTGATTCTGCTTAAAGGGAAGGAAGACCCAGGAAGGTTCTTCACTACCATGTAGTTATACTTAGCGCTTTGCCTATCATGGTGCCCTCTAGGTATATGACAGGGTTGGAAAGGGTATTGGCAAGGCCAGGTGAACAAGGGGAATCCTGTTTTAATATCAGATTTCTAAAATGTATCAGATATTTGCCTCAGGATCACATGTGTAGTCACTAATATATAATATAGTATGTAATAATAAAATATGTAATATATACAGTAATCAAATATGTGACAATTTATATTAGATAATATATTAAATATAAATACATCTATATATTCTATATGTATTCCATATAATATTCTATATTCTATATTTTATATCTATTATATATAAACATATAAATATATCTATACCTTAATATAGATAATATATTTTAGCTATAAATATAAAGCTACACATATCTTTGTTTTTGTTAATTGATCAGAAGAACTCTTATCTAGTATGTAGGTTGTGTGTGTGTATATATATATGTATATATTTATCTATCTATATATCTTGATTTTTATTCATTGTGATCAGAGAAGTTTTGTTCCCATTTAACAAGAAGGGAAACTGAGAGAAAGAGAAGGAAATGAGCTGCCAAAGATCATTTAGAAGTCAAGAAGATCAGGTGAAGTAAGAGAGAAACCTCTAGTTTCCAAGGATACTTTTGGCACTGTTTCTTTTCACTTTTATCATTTTACTTTATTATCATTCTTTGCATCTAAGAAATATGAACTACTCAATGAAGTCTTTTTTGTTATAGGTCTTTGTCCAAAACTTGAGATACCAAATGGAAAACTGTCACCAGAGAAGACTCAGTACATCGGTACTGAAAGGGTCAATGTCCAGTGTTCCCGTGGCTATTATTTGGTTGGTCCTCAAGACATCACTTGTTCAGATGACGGATCCTGGACCCCAGAGGTGCCCAGGTGTGAGTGGGTGAGTGATACCTGTTTTGAGAAGGATTATTTAAAGCAACAACCCTGGTTTTTCCCATAATATACCCATATGGTTAACTTCTTGCCCCTATGACCTCTCAATATGAAATATAGGATAATGGGCAAGATCAGAAAATGAGAAACGTCTCCAGGAGAAGTAATAATATATTACCCACACCAAAGGGGTACACTAATTATAACTAAAAAGTGATATATCAGATGCGGTTCATTTCTGAGATGTTTGAAGTCACGGGAACTATTTCTTTTTTTCATTTTTGGAGCTTGTTGGCAAGTTGGGAACAAATAAGATTTATTTTCTGTGTTGTGGCTAGAAAGCCTCTCCCTTTCAAGGGCAGACTGACACTTCAGCGCAAACAGCCCTTGAAGCACAAAAGCCTTTAGAACACCTTAAACTAAGAATAAATCTATTCTTCTGACTCCTGTAGTCTTGTGTTAGCTCAGGGGCTCTATAGACAACTATCCATCTTTGGGATTTAGAAAATTCCTTGTGAACTCTTGCTAAATTCCTGATTGTAAACCTGTGCCCCCAAAACCCATTCCAGGGATTCTGGCATACCAACCTTTTAGAAACTAGCTAGGAGGAAAGGCTAACGGTAGACCTATTCCAGTAATCTTTTCTTATTAGCATTCAAATAAAGCTGAGACAAGAATACTATGACTAGGCTTATACCCCAAAAATATCAAAGAAAGGAAAAAAGGGCTCCTATACACAAAAATATTAATAGTGACTTTTTGTGGGGGCAGCTAGATGGCTCAGTGGATTGAGAGCCAGGGCTGGAGACAGGAGATTCTGGGTTCAAATCTGGCCTCAGACACTTTCTAACCCTGTGACCCTGGGCAAGTCACTTAACCGTCATTGCCTAGGCCTTACTGTTCTTCTACCTTGGAACCAATACACAGTATTGATTCCAAGATGGAAGATAAGGATTTAAAAAATAGTGGCTTTTTGTAATAACTGGAAACTAAGGGAATGCTCCTCTATTAGAGAATGGTTAAACAAGTCATGGTATATGAAGGCAATGAATACTGTACCATAAAAAATGACATAATAGAGAATTTCAGAGGAAAATGGGAAGACCTCCATGAACTGATGCAGAGTGAAGCAAAAGAACTAGGGAAATAATTTTATAATGACAACATTATAAATAAAATTAACTTGAAAGACTTTAGAATGCCAATAAGTGCAATGGCAAACCATGCTTCCAGAGGATTAAAAATAAAGTACATCGAAGAGGTGGAGAACATTAAAATGTATAATGAGAAAAAAATGTCTAATGAGACATACTACTAATGAAATAAAACTTTAAAAATCAAACAAAAGCTAAGTGAAGCAGGCTAAATCTGAATTCCTGATTTTATCATCATGGTGATTTTTGTGCTATATACCTGTTAGCTCAAATTTCAGTGCTCCCCTAACAAATTGCCTAGTTCTTACTGCTCTTCTGCCTTAGAATCAATTTTGAGACAGAAGGTAAGGGTTTCAATAGAAAGAAGGAAAGGAAGGAAGGAAGGAAGGAAAGGAAGAAAGAAAGAAAGAAAGAAAGAAAGAAAGAAAGAAAGAAAGAAAGNAGAAAGAAAGAAAGAAAGAAAGAAAGAAAGAAAGAAAGAAAGAAAGAAAGAAAGAAATGCTGCTCAGATCCAAGTATTTCCCAGTCCTTCCTGCTCTTCAGAACAATGAAAGTCTTAGTACAGACCCTAAAATAATATAATTCTTTCCCTCAAATGGAAGCCTGTTTGAAACTATCCATTTGTTTCTGTCTTTTAGGAACTCCCTGAAGGCTGTGAGAAAGTTTCAGAAGGCTACCATCTTATGCAATGCCTTCCAAATGTCCAGGATGTGAAAATGGCCCTAGAGATACATAAAATAGCCTTGGAAATTGAAATGTTGAAACAAGAGCTAGACAAAAAAGGGGTTACCTATCAGAAGCTATCATTATCACCACCACTACCACCATCACTATCACCACCATCATCACCACCATCATCACCATCACCATCACCATCACCATCAGCATCACCATCACGATCACCATCAATATCATCTCCCTTTGGAGATTATTATTATCACTGATTGGAGCTTCCACAAACTCACATTTATCACTGAAGCTGTTCTTTAGACATTCATTCATAGAAAGAGATGGCTGTACTGGAAGAGTTTGCTAATGTACTTTATACTATTGAAAATGAAAATTTGATGATAACTTGACCTATAATAGCCCCAGCCTCTTAGACTGAGCAGTGTGATTAGCTAATATAAATAAACCCATTGGAAAATCAGATTGCATTTGCTGTCATTTCACTCCCTTCTATTATACTATGGGAGGGTTCCTCCCACTCCAGACCCACAGGGAATCAAACCCACTCTTCAAAGTCTCTGCCATTAACCATCTTGTCCATTTTACAGTGTCTACAGTTTAGAGCAGTGGTTCCCAAACTTTTTTGGCCTACCGCCCTCTTTCCAGAAAAAAATATTACTTAGCGCCCCCTGGAAATTATGAAACTATTTATTGAACTCAGAATAGAATGTAATACCAAAAAAGTGTGGCCATCACCGCCTTCCTGGATTGCTGCAGCACCCCCCAGGGGGTGGTGGCGCCCACTTTGGGAATCACTGGTTTAGAGGGATAACATGACATAGTAGACAGAAAACTGGCCCTAGAACCAGGAAGAGTTTATTCAAGCCCTGTCTCAGATGCAAACTGGTTCATATGACTCCGGGCAAGTCTCTTAGCCTTTCAGGGAAGCAAAATTGGTATCAATATGTCCTTGAAGACTCAGGTACTGTAGCTTGGAGTTTGGTGAAAACCTGGGTGGAGAAGGGAAGGAGAGGAAGTTACTATCACACAAAGCCACTCTGGCTTATCCTCCCACTTAGAGAAATCTTGGGAACTTCATTACATAGCGGGTTTTGCTTCCCTTTTTCACTAATTTAAGGTGCCTCAACTTCTCCTCTAAGTACTTAAACCATATATTGGCGGGGATGGGGAATCACCTTTGCCATGGTGATAGGAATGCAGGGCAAATATTGCCAACTCTAGCCTCAAATCCTTAAAGTTTATTGACTATTCAACTCATTTTATATAGACTAGGTACTGACTGCCAGAAATATAACAGGAATGAAAAAAAAATCACTCACAGTAACTTGTCAAAGAGTACACAGTGCTTTGAAAACCTTAAAGCATTATATAAATAATAGTTATTATTATTAGGGCAACCAGGAGGTGTAGGGGATTGAACCTAGAGTCAGGAAGATGAGTTCAAATCCAGCCTCAGACACTTCCTAGCTGTGAGACCCTAAGAAAGCTGCCTAACCTTGTTGGCTCAGTTTCTTCATTTGTCAAATGAGCTGTATCTCTGCCAAGAAAACCCTAAATGGGGACACAAAGTGTTGAACATGACTGAAAAATGACTGAACAGCAACATTTTTATTTTATCATCATTGGAAAACTTTTTGTTGAAGGGGATGGGTTGGTTCAGAGTTATGTTGGTGTTGGTGTCACAAAAAGAACTGCTAGAAATATTTTTGAACATAAGGGTCATCTTCTTTTCTTTTTAAAAAATCTATATGGGATTCAGATCGAGAAATGGCATTTCTGGGTCAAAAGGTATGTATGGTTTCATAGTGCTTTAGCCATAGATCTAAATTGCTCTCCAGAATGGATGAATCAGTTCACAACTTTCCCAACAATGCATTAATGTCTCAGTTTTCCCACATCTGCTCTAACTTTTGTCATTTTCCTTTTTTGTAATAATAGTCAATCTGATGGGTGTGGGGTGGTACCTAAGAGTTGTTTTAATTTGCTTTTCTCCAATTAATAGTGATTGAGAGGTGTTTTTTTTTCAAATGACTATAGAGTCCTTTAATTACTTTTTCTAAGAGCTGCCTGTTTATATCCTTTGACCACTTATCAATTGGGGAATAAATTGTATTCTTATACAGTTGACTAATTTCTCTATGTTTTTGAGAAACGAAGGCTTTTTTTTTTAGATTTAAATATTTTATTTTTTTAGAAAAATTTTCCATGGTTACATGATTCTTGCTTTTACTTTCCCTTTCACCTCCCCCCCCCCATATCCAACACACATTTCCACTGGTTACAACATGTGTGATCAAGCAAGACTTATTTACATATTATTGATAGTTGCATTGGTGTGGTCATTTCGGGTCTACATCTTCAACCATGTCCACATCAACCCATGTGTTCAAGCAGTTGTTTTTCTTCTGTGTTTCTACTCCTGCAGTTCTTCCTCTGAATGTTGGTAGCGTTCTTTACCATAAATCCCTCAGAATTGTCCTGGCTCATTGCAATGCTACTAGTACAGAAGTCCATTACATTCTATTTTACCACAGTGTATTAGTCTCTGTGTACAATGTTCTTCTGGCTCTGCTTCTTTCGCTCTGCATCAATTCCTGGAGGTCTTTCCAGTTCACATGGAATTCCTCCAGTTTATTATTCCTTTGAACACAATAGTATTCCATCACCAGCATATGCCACAATTTGTTCAGCTGTTCCCCAATTGAAGGGCATCCCCTTGTTTTCTAGTTTTTTTTGCCACCACAAAGAGCGTGGCTATAAATATTTTTGTACAAGTCTGTTTATCTATGATCTCTTTGGGGTAAATGAAGTCTTTTTTAGAGAGACTTGTAAAATTTTTTTCATCATAATACAACTTGTGTTATGTGTATTATCCTCCATTCTCCTTTCCCCAGTTTATTCTACTCTCTATCCTCTCATCTTGTCCATTTTCAAAAGTTTTGCTTTTGACCACCCTCCTCAATTTGCCCTCTCATCTATCAGTACCTCCTTTTATCTCCTTTCTTCTCTTATTTTCCTGTAGGGTAAGACTAATTTATATACCCAACTGACTGTGTATGTTCTTCCCTGTTGGAGCCAATTCGAATGAGAATGAGGTTTAAGTGCTTCCCCCCTTCCCCCATCTCCTACCTTCCCCTCCACTGTAAAAATTCTTTACCTGAGATAACTTAGCCTATTCTATTTCTCCCTTCTCTCAATGCATTCCTCTTTCTCATCCTTAATTTTTTTAGATATCATTCCATCATATTCAACTCACACCCTTGCCTTCTGTTTATGTATACTTCTAATTGTCCTAATAATTATAAAGTTCTTAGAAATTACAAGTATCTTCCTATGTATTAATGTAAACAGTTTAACTTGATTGAATCTCTTATGATTTATCTTTCCTGTTTACCTATTTATGCTTCTTTTGAATCTTGTATTTAATAGTCAAATTTTCCTTTCATTTTAGTGTTTTCATCAGCAATGCTTGAACATTCTCTATTTCATTGAGTACCCATTTTCCCCTCTGAAGTATTACATGTACTTTTGCTGGATAAGTCATTCTAGTTTGTAGTCCTAGTTCCTTTGCCCTCCAGAATATATTTCAGGCCCTCTGATTCTTTAATCTAGAAGTGGCTAAATTTTGTGATATCCTGACTTTGACTACATAATATTTGAATGGTTTAGGGTAGTTTTTTTTTCTTTTTGGCTATTTGCAATATTTTCTCCTTGACTTTGGAGTTCTGAAAATTTACTATAATTTTCCTGGAGTTTTTATTTGGGGATCTCTTTCTGGAGGTGATCAGTGGATTCCTTCAAATTCTATTTCCCCTCTGATTCCAGAATATCAGGGCAGCTTTCCTTGAGAATTTCTTGAAAGATGATGTCTAGGCTGTGTTGTTTTTTTTTTTATTATGGCTTTCAGGTAGTCCAATAATTCTTAGATTATATCTACTGGATCCATTTTCTAGGGCAGTTGTTTTTTCAATGAGATATTGTATATTTTCTTCTATTTTTTCCATTGTTTCTTTTTTTAAACTTGTACCTTCCATCTTAGAATCAATACTGTATATTGGTTCCAAGGCAACTTTGATTGTTTCTTGATATTTATAAAGTAATTAGCTTCCACTTGCCAAATTCTGATTTTTAAGAAATTATTTTCTTCATTGAAGAAGAGAATCTTTTGTACCTCCTTTTCCATTTGGTCAATTCTACTTTTTAGAAATTTTTTCCCTTAATGAGTTTTTGTGCCTCTTTTTCCATTTTTCCATTTTCAGCATTTTAAGAAATTCTTCTCTTCAGTAGATCTTTGTGTCTCTTTTATCAATTGACCTACTTGGTTTAGAAACTGAGAAATATCTAAAATATATGTGTGATGAATAATACATATCAACCTATTTTTAATAACAAATATACACAATTTATTTTTAAAAGTTAAAATAAATAAAATGTTAAAGTTTGTGAAAAGAATATTAAAGCCAGCAAATGACACACAAAGGCTGGAAATGTAAAGATATCTTAACATCGTCCTATGATGTGCTTATGACCAAATACTTAACCCAAACTTCATTTATTTATTTATTTATTTATTCATTCATTCATTCATTCATTCATTTATTTATTTGTTTGTTTGTTTGTTCATTCATCCATCCATTCATTCATTCATTCATTTGTTTATTTGTTTGTTTATTTATTTATTTTAGAAGATTCATGATTCATGTTCTTTCCCTCTCCTCTTTCCTCCCCCCTCCCGGAGACAATGAGCAATTCCACTGTTAACCCAAATTTTGAAGTACCCCATTAAAAAAAAGAAAAAATTTCAGATTTCTTCTCGTATTTGAAAGGAGGGACAAAAAAATTTTTGCACAGACTTTCCAGATCACCAGGGTACCATATCAATATGTAAGGGATCCAAGTATAATGATGGGTATTCTCTATAGATGGTCATATTCATCCAACTACATACAATAGCTGGACACTTTTTGAACTAGGAGCAGATTCTATACCTGTCATCCCCACTAGAGGGCATGTTATGACAAAGTACATACTTTTACATTTCTAAATGCAGTTTCATTGAAAGATATATTGTTTTTCTGCCTTTTTTTTTTTTTTTTTTGGTGGGGATTCTCAGGAAAATCAAAATGGAATAATTTGGAAAATTAAGGAAATTCCTGGAATAATTTAGGCAGGCATACATGTTTTTAAATTCTGACCAGGAAATAATTTTAATTCATGTCAAAAAAATTTTTTTTTATTAGAGAGGTTAAGGTATAGTGACTTGGGAGCCACCCTCAAAACCAGAAGGATTTAAATTAAAGTCTTGCTTCTGAGACATAGTGGATGACCCTGAACAAATAATTTCATCTCTTTGTACTCCCTAAGACAGTCATTTGGATAGAAAGTATCAGCTCAAAACTGGTATAAAGTAGGAGTTAGCAAACTATCACCTATAGGTCAAATAAATGTAGCAGTGAGCTAGGAATGTTTTTATATTTTAAAATAAAGATCTCTCCCAGGGCCATACAAAAGCATGGAGCTGTCTTTATTTGATCATTGATCCTTGGTATAGAGGGTTTTTCCCCTTTGGAGTTCCACATGGGACCAATCCCTGTCTCCTATGTATTTTTTCTGTATAGAACTCAATTAATAGAAGGTGGGTTTGGGGAGAAGTGGGACTGGGATGGGCTTGTGTGAGAGAAATGTACTGTTTCCATCTGGGTTTATTTCACAGACCTGTCTTTAAACCATCAAAGAAAAAAATGCCTCTCTTTCTTAAATTCCTTACAGCATTCTCCTACACTTGCTTAGGACCTCATTGTTTACTGCTGGGTGTCAGAGAAGGTCAGAACAGCTGCCCACAAAGTGGAAGTTGTTTTATCCTCGAAACAGAAAGGAGGGGTGATAGGGAAATAAGGGAGTCTACAAATTCTGATCATCAGTTCTAGGAATACCAGTCGTTTGAGAGCTTGGGTTTTCTGTCTCTTACTTTACTTGGATAATCCATCACTTATAAGCCTGCGTAGAATGGGTATGATGGGAACAACCTACTGTACACCTAAAGCATTACTTCCCCTGAAGAAAAGGAGAAAAGGGAAAAAAAAGGGGAAGATCAATGACAATGAACATCTCTGCCATAGGCTGGGAACCTCTTCTAGCTATAACTTTATATTCACTATATATGAGGCTGCTGGGGTACAATGATAAAAAAAATAGTGCCTGCCTTTAAAATACTTCCATCGAATAGCAGTGATGAGCTGTAAGATAATTCATTTTCCTAATTCTTTCCTCTCTCATTTTAATGTTCTCATTTTATTAATAAACCAATTCTAATCAATTTGTTCGTTGAATTCTAGGTGAACTTTTGTCCAAGCTGTATTTTTCTTTAAGATCTTGCTAGGGTATGCTTAAGAACCATTCTCTTCTTCTGTGTTTATTTGTTTATTTGTTTATTTGTTTTTGTTTTTGTTTTAAACCTTTACCTTCTATTATAGAATTAAAACTGTGTATTGGTTCTAAGGCAGATGAGCAGGAAGGGCTAGGCAATGGGAGTCAAGACGTGCCCAGAGTCACATAGCTACAAAGAATTTGAGGCCAGATTGGAACCTAGGACCTTCCATCTCTTAAGCCTTGCTCTAAATCTACTGAGCTGCCTAGTTGTCCCCAGAGGAGTATTTCTTTTTTTTTTTTTTTTTGCAATTTTTTCTTTTATTAAATTATATTTTTTAAAATTCTGATC
>NW_025381617.1:0-1205 GCF_016433145.1 Gracilinanus agilis | reverse complement strand
TTTTTTTATTTAGAAATCTAGATTCTGTACCATTTGGTACATAAATGTTTAGTAGTGAGATTGCTTGATTGTTTATGCTATCATTTATTTGTTTGTTTGTTTATTTTAAATGTTTATTTAATTGATTAATAGAGAAAAATTTTCCGTGTTTCCATTATTTATGTTCTTTACCTCCCCCCTCCTTCACATCCCTCCTGCAGCCAACATGCAATTCCACTGGGTTTTTCATGTGTCTTTGATAAAGACCTATTTCCATATTATTGATATTCTCTCTAGGGTGATTGTTTAGTCTACAGCCCCAGTCATATCCCCATCAACCCATGTGATAAAGCAATTGTTTTTCTTCTGTGTTTCTGCTCCCACAGTTCTTTCTCTGAATGTGGATAGTGTCCTTTCTCATAAGTCCCTCAGAAATGTCTTGGATCATAGCATTGCTGATAGTAGAGAAGTCCATTACATATGATTGTTGCACAGTGTATCTATCCCTGTGTATAAGGTTCTCCTGGTTCTGCTCCTTTCCCTGTGCATCAATTTGTGGAGGTTGTTCCAATTCATATGGAATTCCTCCAGTTCATTATTCCTTTTAGCACAATAGTGTTCCATCACCAACATATGCCACAATTTGTTTAGCCATTCCCCAATCAAGGGGGTATCCCCACACTTTCCAACTTTTTGCCACCAGAAAGAGTGTGGCTATAAATATTTTTGTACAAGTCTTTTTCCTTATGATCTCTTTAGGGTACAAACCCAACAATGGTATGGCTGGATCAAAGGGCAGACATTCTTTTAGAGCCTTTTGGGCATAGTTCCAAATTGCCATCCAGAATGGTTAGATCAATTTACAATTCCACTAGCAATGCATTGCTGACACTATTTTGCCACATTCCCTCCAACATTTATTAATTTCCTTTGCTATCATGTTAGTCAATCTGCTAGGTGTTAAGTGATACCTCAGAGTTGTCTTGATTTGCATTTCTCTAATTATAAGAGATTTAGAAATTTTTATGTGCTTATTGATAGTTTTGATTTCTTTATCTGAAAATTGCCTATTCATGTCCCATGTTACAGTTTTAACAAAATGTAAATTCCTGCCTTATCTCTTTCAATGAGATACATTTCTATTTGGCTTGGCTGCTATCATGATTGCCACTNGTCTTAGAATCAATACTGTGTATTGGTTCCAAGGCAGAAGAGTGGTAAGGGCT
>NW_025381616.1:5058-6170 GCF_016433145.1 Gracilinanus agilis | reverse complement strand
GATTTATACCAGGAATGCAAGGTTGGTTCAACATTAGGAAAACCATCCACATAATTGACCATATCAACAGTCTAAGAAAAAAAAATCACATGATTATCTCAATAGATGCTGAAAAAGCCTTTGACAAAATACAGCATCCATTCCTATAGAAAACACTGAAAAGTATAAGAATAGAAGGACCTTTCCTAAAAATAATAAACAGTATATACCTAAAACCATCAACAAACATCATATGCAATGGGGATAAATTAGAAGCCTTCCCAATAAGATCAGGAGTAAAACAAGGATACCCATTATCACCTCTCTTATTCAACATAATACTAGAAACACTAGCAGTTGCAATTAGAGAAGAAAAAGAAATTGAAGGTATCAAAATCGGCAAGGAGGAGACTAAGCTATCACTCTTTGCAGATGATATGATGGTCTACTTAAAAAATCCTAGAGAATCAACTAAGAAGCTTGTAGAAATAATCAACAACTTTAGCAAAGTTGCAGGATACAAAATAAATGCACATAAATCATCAGCATTTCTATACATTTCCAACAAACTAGAGCAGCAAGAAGTAGAAAGAGAAACATCATTTAAAATCACCCTACACAATATAAAATACTTAGGAATCTATCTACTAACTATATTATAAAGCAGCAGTCATCAAAACAATATGGTACTGGCTAAGAGACAGAGAGGAGGATCAATGGAATAGACTTGGGGTAAATGACATCAGCAAGACAGTGTATGATAAACCCAAAGAGCCCAACTTTGGGGACATGAATCCACTATTTTACAAAAACTGCTGGGAAATTTGGAAAACAATATGGGAAAGATTAGGTCTAGATCATCGTCTCACACCCTACACCAAGATAAATTAAGAATGGGTGAACGACTTGAATGTAAAGAGGGAAACTATAAACAAGTTAAGTGAACACAGAATAGTATACTTGTCAGATCTGTGGGAAAGGAAAGACTTTAAAACCAAGCAAGAGTTAGAAAAAATTACAAAATGTAAATTAAATGGTTTTGATTATATTAAACTAAAAAGTTTTTGTACAAACAAAAACAATGTATTCAAAATCAGAAGGGAAACAACAAATTGGGAAAAAGTCTTTATAAC
>NW_025381616.1:0-4958 GCF_016433145.1 Gracilinanus agilis | reverse complement strand
ACATGAATAGGCAATTTTCAGGTAAAGAAATCAAAAGTATCAATAAGTACATGAGAAAGTGTTCCAAATCTCTAATAATTAGAGAAATGCAAATCAAAACAACTCTGAGGTATCACCTCACACCTAGCAGATTGGCAAAAATGAAAGAAGGGGAGAGTAATGAATGCTGGAGGGGATGTGGCAAAATTGGGACATTAATGCATTGCTGGTGGAGTTGTGAACTGATCCAACCATTCTGGCTGGCAATTTGGAACTATGCTCAAAGGGCTATAAAAGAATACCTGCCCTTTGATCCAGCCATACCATTGTTAGGTTTGTACCCCAAAGGGATCATAGATAAACAGACTTGTATTAAAATATTTATAGCTGTGCTTTTTGTGGTGGCAACAAACTGGAAAAGGAGGGTATGTCCTTCAATTGGGGAATGGCTGAACAAACTGTGGTATATGCGGGTGATGGAATACTATTGTGCTAAAAGGAATAATAAACTGGAGGAGTTCTAGGCAAACTGGAGAGACTTCCAGGAAGTGATGCAGAGCGAAAGGAGCAGAGCCAGAAGAACATTGTACACAGAGACTGATATACTATGGTAAAATTGAATGTAATGGACTTCTGTACCAGCAGCAATACAATGACCCAGGACAATTCTGAGGGATTTATGGTAAAGAACGCTGCCCACATTCAGAGGAAGGACTGCAGGAGAGGAAACATACAAGAAAAACTACTGCTTGAACGCATGGGTCGGAGTGGACATGATTGAGGGTGTGGACTTGAAACTACCACACCAATGCAACTACCAACAATTTGAAAATAGGTCTTGATCAAGGACACATGCCAAAACTAGTGGAAATGTGCATCGGCCATGGGTGAGGGGAGTGCGGGGGGGTGAAGGGGAAAGTAGGAGCATGAATCATGTAACCATGTTAAAAATGAATATTAATAAATGTTTAAAAAAACATTAGAAATTCAAGAAAAAAATGGAAAAGTATGAGAAAATAAGTTCTAAAAAATACATTAAAAATTTCACCAATTAATTGAATTAGCATCAAATTTAAAATGTCTCTTTCATATATGGATTCATGAAATCTACCAAATATCTAGTAGGCTATGTTAAATCAAAATCTGTTCTTGTGGAAAATCAAGTTTTGATTTTCCCTGCCATATCCAACAATGTTCAGAAAATATGGTTTTATTTTCATGGATATTATCATCAATAGTGGATCACTGAACATATGTGAACAAAAATATTCATAGGAAAATTTTATGGTGGCAAATAATTGGAAATAGAGGGCAGTTCATCAATTGGGGGTGGGTGAATAAGTTGTGGCATATGTTTGTTAGGGTGTACTCTTGTGTGATGAATAATAAAGAAAATTTTTTCAGAAAAAAATATGGCAGGACCTATATGAATTGATGCAAAATGAAGTGAGAACAAGGAGATAAACTATGAGGTAATGATCAGCTGTGAACAATATGACTACTCTGATCAATACAGTGATTCAAGAAAATCCAAAGGACTCGGGAAAAATTTGCCTTATACCTCCAAAAAGAGAACTGATGAACTCTGGGTACAAATGAAATTTTATTTTTCTCATTTTATTATCTTTTTTCAATATGTCTAATATGGAAATATATTTTGTATAAATTCACAGGTATAATTGATATTATTTTGCTTGCCTTTTCATTGGGTGAGGTAAGGGTATGAAGGAGAGAGAGAAACTGTAACTCAATTTTAAAAGAAAAGAATATTAAAATAATTAATAAAATAAAAGGGCAAAAGTAGATTATTGATCATATTTTGTTCCCTTTTTACTTAAGGTACAGCTAAATATTAGTTTGTAACAGTGGAACTTTGCCCAATCAGCTCAAACCGTACTCATTACTTCCTCCTCTGAAATCCAGAACTAATCTGTACCTGTTTTACTCATTGTTGTTGTTTTTTTTTAATAATTTACCTTTTAGTGTGAATGTCTTATTTCATTAACAATATTTCAAGTGTCTTAAAGGCTAACCTAATATAACTTCTTTATATTCTATGCATCTCATATAGTGATGTCTTAAAGTATTTACTAATGGCTTATGGGTAGAATTGTAGCTCTTTTTAGAAGTATCTATAATATACTTGTAGGATCTGAATTTACATAAACAAGTGAAAAGGACACACTTTTAAATATAATCTGCATTATTGATATTCTTTCCATCACTATCTTGTCTTAAAAAAAACAACAAATATAATTCTATCCTTGATTCATTGTCTTTGTTGATATCCAAGGAATAATACTAATACTAAAAATTTAGCAATCGATTCCCTTGAACCATCTCAATATACTTTTGGAAACAACTAAGTAAATACTGAAAATAGTTCAGTTTGATTGCTTTCTAGAAAAGAAAGAGGAGAGAGGAAAATTACACAGATAAAAAGAAATGTGATTTTAGAATGTCAACCCAATGTCCTTTGGATGGCCTGAATTTGACAAATTTAGATTGTGACTTTTATCTTTATGAAGTAGAGAAAATGAGTTTAACTAGAGTTTTCCATAAGTTAATAAATTTTAGGAAGACGGAAAGAATTTTAGGTAGCAAGTACACTAAATAAGATGCTCTACAAAATATATAATACTGACAAAAATACAAAACAAATAACACCTTTTTAAAAAGAGAGAAGGATGCCAAAGGCATGCAAAGATATCATTTATTTTCTCACTCACCAGACTCATGTATTGTAGAATGGAATGTATGGGCCTATGATACTCATAATACTATCACATTAGGTGATATTTTAAAATTAGGACATACATTTTAATTAGAGGATAAATTTTAATATGATCCCAAACTTTAAAAGAATGGAGCTGTATTTCTGGTATTATTTGTGATTAGGTACCAAAATGATTATAATTTCTGACTTCTCCTTCCTCATGTTTTGTAAAGGATTTATGAATTCAATATTTTAAAATTATAATTATGTCTCGCAAAAGTAGACCTCTACTTCTCAAATCAACTTTTGACAGTTCCCATAAGGCACTACTCTTCTCTTTGACATAGTCCATCCTTCACAGTAACAATGAATGGCATCAGGACTTCTGGTTTTTCTTGGACAGCTTTCAACTTGCTAGAGTTTTATCATTTTTCCCTGCCCTAATTTTTTCACCTCAATTTATAATTCATCACTGATTTTAATTAACCTCAAATAACACTCACAATCCAGCTGTCAGAGCCAGAAACTGGGTAACAGCTGGGGAGACAAAACAAAAGGCAAGCCAGTGAAGCCTTAAAAGAAAAGGGTTGACAGATCATGAACAGCATAAAAGAAAATTCATGGTACAAAACAATCCATTGGTGTTTTCTTCCAATTTGAGATATACTCCTGAAAATGTATTCCATACTTAATTCTGTTTGGCTGTTATAGAAATTGCAGGCAACACTGCACAGGAATAACATATTGTTGAATGTTAAAAAGTAATCATACATGTTGTATTGCCTCTTTTATACTGCCTAGTACACATCTGCACAATGATAATAATAAGGCAATTAGGCATCGTGAGTTTTATGCATACTTAATCCTTTAAATCAAATGTACCTTTCCTCCAAAATGCACACAGCCAACTAAAGCCATGCATCTATCTCTAATTATTATGATTTTATGAGACACAAAAGAGCCGAGTAAATTGCCCCAGGTTCAAAGGGAAATTTGATAACAGACATGGAATTTTAATCCAGAAGGCCATTACCATTTACAAAAGAAGCTTGCTTTTGATGTTTGGATTTTAGAAAGATTATATGCAAAAATGATATTAATGAAACATGAACACAGAGATTCTAATCTGCCAGCAGTAGGAAATTCAGTTTTGGTCTATAGAGCACCTTTACTTACTCCAATCTTTTTATTATGAATTTTTACCTATGAGGTCATTAGTTTGTTGTTTCCCCTCCCTTTGTTTCAGGAGACAACAAAGTCAAATACACCACAACAATTGGATGTAGTGTGAATAAATTAGTTCATTGCCTCAAAAAACTACTTTTAAGCACTGGACATGGAAACAGAAAGACCAGAATCTAGGTCCTGCTGCAGTCACTTAATAGATGTGACTATCAGCAACTAATTTAACTTCTTGGAGTCCTGTTTGCTCATCTGTGAAATGGAGATAATAACATTTACTTCCTGGGGCTATTGAGATAATATCAATAAAATGCTTTGTAAATTTTAAAACATATTGATGTGAGCAATTATCATTATGACTATTAATAATTATATTTGTTCTTGATTGATTTATTATTCCTATTGCTATAAATGGTTTATTATGAGGAGTTTTAAAATTAAGCCTTGAAATTTCACTTTCAATGGACTGAAGCAATGACATTTCCACTATACAGAACTTTATAACACTTTAGTATTTGTAGCTGGGATTTTTATGTCATTTTTCCCCTTAAAAATCAATATGACTTCAGAGATATAAAAATACTAAAGCAATTTCCTTTTTTGGTAGATACACATTTTTGATAGGGGGAAGTTAGGACATATAGCTAGTAAATGACCAGAACAAAAGCACAATTAATTTAATGGAAGACCATTTAAATGAGAATCTAAAAGCTTCTAACTCTCAATCTACTCATTATGTTCCTAGAAAAAGCTTCACTAACATTTTATGCGATTTGAATTATCATAAAAAACAATGCAAAGGATTAAAACCATGGAGGAGGTCATATCAGAATACACAAATATAAGATGAATTTGTGATTTTGGAGGATTGGTGAAGTTGTAATTAGAAAATTCTCTCCATTACTACTGCCCACTTCCAACCTGTTGGTAGCCGCAAGTCTCTTAGAGGTTAAGCATTCCTGTCTAAGGTTAAACAGTAAATGCCACCAAACTCAGATCTTCCTGACTCTCTGATATGTATGGCTATCTATCTCTATATATCTATATCTACCTCTCTCTCTCTCTACATACATATATATAT
>NW_025381615.1:0-7084 GCF_016433145.1 Gracilinanus agilis | reverse complement strand
ATATTATTTTATGTATAAATATTATATTATTTTATATATAAAATATTAAAATAATATTATTTTTAAAAATTTATTTAAAAAATAAAAAATTAATGGAGGAGACAACAGGCAAACAAATATATACAAAGAAATGCTGCTGTTCATTAGTGGCAGGGAGTGGCCCAGCTTGTCAACACTGACAATGACCATAGTTGAGGAGGCCTGGGGGTCACACACCAGCCTCCACACAGGTGCCCCAGACATTTTCCTAAAGCCCAGGTCAGACCACATGGCTCCCTTCCTCAAATAGCTCCAGTGGCTCCCGTTGGCCTCCAGGGTCAGCTACAAACTCATCTCTTTAGCTTTGGAAGCCCTTCCCAATTGGGTGGCAGCCTCCAGCCATGTGCCCCAGCAGGTCCCTTCATTCCCTCTGAGGCCTAGCTGGGTAATGCAAGCAGCCACGATAAAATTCTTACTGGCTTATGTAGATGACATTATTTTTGTGCAAATCACTCCAGCAAGCATTTAAGAGCCTCCTCTACACAGGACGCTCCTTTGGAGATATGGCGGTCCGGGTGGCCATTGGGGTCCTCTACGACTCTGAAGTTCAGCGGTTGGGAGACTCCCTGTCACCCCGGGGGAGACAAAGCCACAAATGAGATGAGACAAGCTCTGTTCTCCTGAATCTGCCTGTAGGAGTGGAAGGAGAGCTAAGAGAAGCCAAAGCTGAAAGGAAGGCTGCGTGTTCGGAGACCCAAAAGGGAGTGTGAAGAGTGCTGAGAAAACAGGGAAAAGAAGCCCCTCCCCAATGAGCCGCAAGAGTCTGTTTTGTAGCATCCAGATCATAGCTGACATTTCCAAAGTGCATGAAAAACATTGATTTGTTTCCCTCTGACTGGTCCCATAAAGCAGGCCCTCACCATGAAACCATTCGCATGTGCTGCCTCCCTGAGAGTGGCTCTAAACCGAAGAGCTGGGGAAGGGGAATGGAAAGCCACGGACGGCTACGAGTGTTAGAGGTGCTCCGGTCACCAGTGGCGAGATGGTGTGTCTGCTCAGAGAAGGCATTACGTCATCGGGGCTTTGCCATGATCTCAGCCACAGTCAGTGGAAGCGATGACGTTGCCCCGGAGAACACCCTGTGGGCCACCGTCCATTGGCTCCAGCCAGAGACTAGTGGCCCGTATGGAAAAATGGCAGAGATCTCTGGAAAATGCTTAGCATCATCATCTGCATTTCAACGGCCATTGGCCCACGTCTGGGGAACTCTCTTTCTCCTTGATGCCAAAGTCTTCTCTTTCACTCTCTACGTTTAGAAGTGTTAACTCGAGAAAAGCCCAGAACCACTAAAGCAGTCAGAAAAACCAAGACTTTAATCAGGAAAGGGAGAGCGTTCAATCTTCGGCCTCTACACTGAGTCAAGCGCCTAAAACCACCGAGCCAAAGGCTCTGGCACTCGGGCAACAGCATCGCTGAGAGGATCATCGTCCCAAGAACAATAGAACTTGGGGAACTTCTATGCCTTTTGGGGAACTAAGGACAGGGAAGTAGGACAGATTGGCATTCCCATGGTTACCGGAATGGGAAGCCCAAGACAGGATTATCAGGGACAGCCTGATGCTTTACAATGGATACAAAAGGGAAGGGTCCAGCCTAGGACTGGGCTACCTGGGAGAGAACTTTGATACAATGGGAGAAACTACTAGGACAAAAGGTACTTAACATCTGATTAGGTCTACCTTTAAATCTATTGTTCTGTCTGAAATGGGCAAGTCTGGGACTTCCCCCCAGGGAGTTCTCAGGGGACAGGGGCAGACTTGGGGTCTCCTGATTTCAAGCTGGCAGAAGGTTCTGGGACAGGGCAGTGGAGAGAATACTGGGCCAAGAATTGGGAAGATCTGAGTTCAAATCCTGCCTCACATACCAGTTCTGAGACCTTGGGCAAATCACCTAACCTCTCTCTGCCTAAGTTTCCTCATCTGTAAAATAGGATGATAATGATAGTGCCAACCTCCCAGGGTTTCTTTGATGATCAAGGGAGATTGTATTTGTAAGATGTTTAGTATAGCATTAAGCACATAGTAAATACCATATAAATGTTAGCTATTATTGTCCTTAGATTGTAGAACCCACCATTGAAGGACCTCTGGCAGCCCAATGGCTATGACGGATAAATCATATGCACCTCCAAAATTGGCAAGCCTAAAATAAGGTGCTTCCCCTTTGCTCCTCCAAGTTTCCTTCCTTCCCATGAGAACGGCATCAAAGCCTAACTTTCTCAGAACAATTACTCATGTTTTTGTTTTTATTGTTTTTAATCCATCTATTTGAAACTAGACTAGGATCTTCTTGAGGGCAGAGAGTAGACCATGTTTGTCCTTGCACTTTGTAAACAGAAAGCATTTAATGAATGATTGTTGTAATGAATGGAATTGGATTCATTATACTGTAAAAGGGATTGAAAAACTAGAGCATGATGGGGGGGGGGGCAACCAGGTGTACCCCCAGGCCCTCAAAACCTCATCCTATACTTCACAGAAAAAAATGAGGGCATCTGTCAAAGACTCCCTCTTCTACCCATGTCATAGCACTCAGATGTCTTCTCCCATGATCTCCTTCCACTTCGATCTCCTGCCTATATCATTCAAAGAGGCGACCCTTTCTCCTGGAAAAGGTGAATCTGCCTCTGTCCACCCTTGATACCATCTCTTTTCCTTTTCTCCAGCAGGCCACCCACCTATCATGCCTTCTCTCTATCTCTCCCTACCTACTGGCGACTTACTTACAAGCTACCAGCATGTCAGCATCTTCCCCACACCATAAATAGTTCTGATACCCAAAGATCACATTTACTATATCTCTAGAAATATTATTCCTTCTCATGTGGCACCTAATGCCTTTAGTGTTGAGCCAATGCTGATAATAAAGTCATTTCCTGCATAGGCATTCGTTCAACCCAAAAGGAATTTGATCAATCAATTAATCAATCAGCCTACATCTATGAAGTCCTGACTATGGTGCACCAGGCACTCAGCTACCGGCTTGGGATCTAAAGAAAAAGTACATCAGTAGAACAGAACAGACACACAACAATCAGATGCAAAAGATGGTAGAAACCCCATATTTAACAAAAGCAAAGATTCAAGGGTTTGGAATAAGAAGTCACTCTCTAGTAAAAATTGTTGGGAAAGCTAGAAAGATAGAAAACCAATATCTTATAGCACTTACAAAGATAAGATCAAATGGGATATGTGGCCTCTATGTATAGTATATGCAAATTAGAAGAATCGGGAACATATTCCCGATCAGATTTATTAATAGAAGAATTTATGTGTAAATAGGAGATAGAAGGCATTGTGAAATGCAAAACTGATCATTTTGAATACATTAAGTTGAAACGGTTTTGTGCAAATAAAACTAATGGGACCAAGACTAGAAAGAAAGAAATAAGTGGTGGGGCAGTTTTTATACAGATAAAAGTCTTGTATCTAAAGTATATACATGGGGGGCAGCTGGGTAGCTCAGTGGATTGAGAGTCAGGCCTAGAGATGGGAGGTCCTAGGTTCAAATCCAGCCTCAGACACTTCCCAGCTGTGTGACCCTGGGCAAGTCACTTCACCCCCATTGCCTAGCCCTTACCACTCTTCTGCCTTAGAACCAATACACAGTATTGATTTGAAGATGGAAGGTGAGAGTTTAAATAAATAAACAAACAGATAGATAGATAGATAGATAGATAGATAGATAGATAGATAGATAGATAGANATAAACAAACAGATAGATAGATAGATAGATAGATAGATAGATAGATAGATAGATAGACAGACAGCTAGATTGACAAATCAATTAATTAATTAATTAAAAGGAAAAATAAAAAGAAATGGCAGGAAAGTCAATTTGCTCCATCACTGATGGAGCGTCTCCTTGGTGTCTCCTGGTGTCTCCATCATCGTCTCCTTGGTGCGGCCTTCTTCCCTGTAAAAATATGAGTTTCTCTCATCTGGCACAAAATAGGCATTGAAAAAACCTACAGTTTCTGGGGAAAGTTTCTCAGCTGAATCATCCAAATCACGCGGATCTCAATTCCCCAAACTGAAGTCTGGCTTCAAACGTCCTGCGGGAAACCATACGTGATGACGACAACACAGTAGAGAGCAAGTCAGCATGGACCTACCAGATCCTATGGCCAGGTGCAATGGCCAATGTCAGTACCAGGCGGGCAGAGCTCCAGAACACTCCTCTCTTCTTCCATTGAATAAATTAAACGTCTTCAGAGAACACACGTTGTAGGAGGAAGATTGTCGGAGTATTTGCGGCGCAGCATCTGGCGTATCAATGCAACATGTATCAATATTTTTAAGGATTCCATCTTGAGGAAAACTCCCCAAGTAAATAGCTGTGGGACATTGTTCAATTCCAGAATTCCTCCCCAACTCCCAGGAAAAGGGTTGTTTTTGCCAAGAAATCAGTCCAACATTTCCATGTGTGAATTCCTTTGTGTTTCGCCCATTTGTTTCCCACTAACTGATACGCTCTTCAGGGCTGTGCCGCTACCATAGATGTGCTCAAAAAAACACTCTGGCATTCCTCAACTTCTCCAGGTCTCCCAAGTGAAGAATGTTCCAAATAATGGATTAGGAATGGTTGAGAGCTCTACTCACCCAAACCACATTAAGATGGAACTGGAAACAATACAGCTTATGGTCAGAGTTGAAATGAAATAAATCTGTTCTCCCCAGAGTCGGGCCAGAGCCTTTGGAATCATCTGGATGCAATAAGCAACAAATGGAGACAGAATTCAGGCGGCTTTTTCATGGGGACATGGAAGGGGTACTGCGGGAGTCCCCGCTTTGTCCAAGGAACTCACTTTAAAAAGAACTTTCAGGTTTACAGAGCCTACGTTGCACATCAGTCCCATGCAGGGAAAAGCACAGGCGCAGGAATTCCCATTATACAGAGGAGAAAACTGAGGCTCAATCACTTGTTCAGAGCCACATCGCTACTATGTCAGGATTCAAAATTAAGCCTCCTGACACCAGGGTCAGTCATATTTCCCAGGACACCACATCACCTTTCAAAAGGCTCCAGACTGTTCATTTACCTCAAAAGCAAATCTAGATGGGAGCAGCCGGGTAGCTCAGCGGATGGAGAGCCAGGCCTAGAGACGGGAGGTCCTAGGTTTGAATCCGGCCTCAGCTGTGTGACCCTGGGCAAGTCACTTGACCCCCATTGCCCACCCTTACCCCTCTTCCACCTAAGAGCCAATACACAGTATTGATTCTAAGACAGAAGGTGAGGGTTAAAAAAAAAAAAAAGCAAATCTAGAAAGAACACATACTCTGGACCCCGACTGCAGGGATCACTGGAGAGTCGGCTTCAGCATCCTGTTAAGATCAGATTCACGTAGATTAACAGGCGGCAAAAAGTGCTCAGGAGGTCATCGAATAACATCGCCCGTTGTGTCGTCTAAACTTTTCGAGGGCTTATTTAAACAAAGTTTGGCTGATTTCTTTGAGAAAAAGAGTCATTTCAACTCCACAAGCATTTCTTAAGTTTTTACACGATGCCAGGCACAGCGTTAGGTGCTGGGGAGGACCCAAAGGCAAAGAGCCTCCATCCTGGAGGACCTTCCATTCTCTGGGGGGCAAACACTGGCAAGCGGCATGAAATCGTTACAGAATGATTCCAAGAGAGGGGGATAATCGACTCGCAGCTTCGGTCCCGTGGGACCATTTGGCAGCCCTGCCCCAGGTGAAGATAGCCAGACTCCGGCTGAGAATGTCCCTCCCTGCACCGCCATACTCCCCACAAACACATGCAGGCCCTCTCAGGGCGTTATAGCAGTGGGAGGGACCCCAACTGTTTCTGAGTCCACGTGAGCACAAAATGTCCCAGCTCTGGTTGGAGGACCCAAACTGGACACATTAGGATCAACCATGACTTCCAAAAGATGATTTAAAGACAAATCCATGTCCTTGAAAGTCTGGCTATCCTGTGAATGTGTGTGTGTGTGTGTGTCTGTGTGTATGTCTATGTGTGTGTGTCTGTGTGTGTGTGTGTTGCTTAGGATAACTTCATATTAACTTCATACATGTTAAAAAACAACTTTCAGATCATGTCAGAAATGAACCTACAGCCTTAGAAGTGCCAGATGGTGAAAAGCCACCTGTGTGTGTGTGCATGTGTTTGTGTGTGTCTGTTTGTGTATCAGTGTGTGTGTCTGTGTCTGGAATCTGGGTCTGAAGGCCAATGATGATCCCTCGCCCCTGGGTGACTTTGGACAAATCACATGCCCTCCGGCAGCCTCAGTCCATTACCTACCTTACGAAGGACTGACTTAGAGGGTCAGAAATGCTGGACATCTCAGTTTCCTCCGATATCCAGTGAGAGAGTCGTGTCTTCCAGCTCAGGTCGAGGATTTAAGAGCGGCGGAGGCCACGGTGAAGAAGGCAAGGCAGCAGGCGGCCCCATGGTCGTGGTCTTGATCTTGGACTCGGAAGAATCCGGATGGGTTGCAGAAGCCAGTTATCACTGGGCAACTCACTTCCCAATCTGAGTCTTTCTTTCTTCATCTGAAAATGAAAAAAACTTCCCCAGTTTAACCTGGCAGGGCTGTTAAATGGGTCAGAACAATAGCAGATGGGAAAGAGTTTTAGTAAACCACAAATCACCCCTGAAAGCAGAGCAGTCATTTCTCCTCTGAAATCCACACTAGCTTTCTTACCAACCTTTGGTGTGGCTGGTCCTTATCTTTAGGGTTTATGTGCAAAGCTCTGGAAGCAGTGATGACCTCCTGTAAGTGGTGGCCATGTGGCTCAGTGGGGAGATTGAGGCTCAGACACTTAGTGTGTGACCCTGGGTAAGTCACTCACCCTGCATGAATCAGCTTGCTCAGTACTTACCACAAAGAGTATAGTGAGGATGAAATGAGCTAATGCTGGGTTGGGGGCAGAGAGGTGTTTAGCACAGTGCCTGGCACATAGCAGGTGCTATGTAAATCCTTTTCTTCTTTCTTCTTCTCCTTCTCCTTCTTCTCTTTCTTCTCCTTCTCCTCCTTCTCCTCCTTCTCCTCCTTCCCCTCCTCCTCCTCCTCCTCCTCCTTCT
>NW_025381614.1:562-4454 GCF_016433145.1 Gracilinanus agilis | reverse complement strand
TATATATATATATATAACCTCAATTTCCCTCCAGAGATAAAAATATGCTTCTTCCCTTGAATTTTAAAGAGGACAAACTATCCTCTACTTTTATTACTTACAATATCTTTTAGGGTGGGAATCCTGGTCAACTGGTATATCCAGATACTCGAGCAAACAGGTTCCAGTTTCCTCTTCTTAGTATCCTTGACTTTTAACAACATTATCTCCTATTACAATTACTATCTTCCTTGGTTATTAATTATCTTATTTTTTAACTTTTAATTTAAAAATGAATTTCACAAACAGCAAATGAAATGAGCCTTACCATGTGTATAGTGGACCACAAAGACAAAAATGCAGATAAACTGCAAATTTCTATTATGTGTAAATTGCTTTTCTTTTTAAATATAGTCATAATAAATTCAATATGTAACAAAGTTATTTTGCTTATCTTTGCTTTATATCCTCCTTTCTTGCAGGAGAGGGGGAAACCTATTACTAGGCTCCCTCTCTCACCCAAATATGATCCAATTAAAACAAACAAACAAAAACCTTGTAGCAGAATATTGCATAGTTAGACAAAACAAATTTTATCACTAGCTAAGTCCAAAAACGTGGGTCTCATTCTGCTTTGAATCCATAATATCTTTGTCAGGAGATGGATGATAACATATTTTATCATCAGTTCTCTAGGATGATAGTCATTTCCTTGATTAGAATTTTTAACTTTCAGTGTTTATTGTCTTTTATTGTTACTTTAAACAAAGTTATGTAAGTTATTTGTTACATTATGGTCACTTTTTGTCATTTTACACAAGTCTTTTCATCTATCTACAAAACTCTCCATTTTATTCTTTCTGAAGGCACTGAGAATATTTCAATACATGAATATAACATAATTTGTTCTGTCATTTCCAAATAATAGAGATATTCTTAGATTCCAACATTTACCAACATAGAAAGAGGTATCATAAATATTTTTGTACAAACTGGTTGTTTTTTTTTCTTTTTTCATCTCTTTAAGATAAAAGTTATTAGTACTTAATCTCATGCTTTTATACTCTACCTCTACTGTTTTAAAATTTCTATGATTTTCTGCCTTCTTTCGTTGTTCCAATACTAATATCTTTTCATTTTATTTTAAATTAAATTTTAATAATTTTTTTGGTGGGGACTTGCATCATTACTTAAATTTCCCAACGTATCTCTATCTTCTTCCTCTTCCTCCTAGAGATGCATCCCTTAAGAAGAAAAGAATCTCACAGCAAAACAAAAGAATCCATAGAAAAAATCTAATGACATATGCAATGTCTCATATTCATGATCCTCTCTTTCTCTAAAGAACAGGAAAACATTCCTTCTCATACCTGTAGTTGGGGCCAAACTTGATCATTATAATTTTGTAGCATCCAGTTTCATTTCTTCTGCATTGGTGGGTTTTCCATTTGTATTGTTGTGGTAATTGTATAGGCAATTTCTCTTCTACTTACTTTGCTTTGTGTCAATTCATATGCCTTCTAATGATTTTGTATATTTATCCATCATATCCATTGTTTCCTGCTAAATTTAGGTATTATATTTAGCTAGCCATTATAACTTGACTTCATTTTAACAATCTACCTCTTAGTTCCGGGTTAAGATGGTGGCAGAGTAAGAAGCAGCTCTTAACCTCTCCTGACTGAAACACACAAAACTCCTCAAGGGGACATAAAAACAAGTCCAGACGAACGGAGGAACCCCACAACAGGGCACAGCGTGGAAGGTACGTGGAATCAAGGCATTTCCATGCTATAAAGGGGTGAAACAGCTCTCACGAAATCGCGGGCTGAGCAACCACCCCACCCCCAACCCCTCCACACACATCTGTAGCACCGAAGCCAGCTAAAAAGAAGTAGAGCAAGTTTGGGGCACCCATCGAGTCATTGGCAGCTCCGGGGCCTGTTCCTGAGAGCAGCAAGATTTAGGACCCCAATAAGCCAAAAAACACACGCGAAATCTGAACGCGGGAGCAGAGAGTGGACGCAGGGCGCAGAGCGCGGGCTGAGAGCCCAGGCACTGGGGAGGCGTGGGTGGAGGCAGACACAGCCAGGAACTAAAGCCTGAGTGGGGAACCAGCGTGGACGGGTATACGACTGTGGAAGCAGTGCCCTGAGACTTGTAAAGGAACCTCCTGCAGAGGATCAAGCAAGGGGGTCCACCAGGGGGCTTGACCTTGGAAACAACCAGAACTCAGACCTCAGGAGCCAATAGATCGCGGACAGACACTGAGTGCAAGGATAAACCTGAGAAGCTGCTGGGCTAATGATGGCTACCCAGTCTCAGGAAGCTCAGAAGAGAAAGAATAACAACAAGAAAAAGAAGTCTTTAACACTCCACAACTTTTACACAGAGAAAATCCAGACAACCGAGCAAACAGAGGAGGAAAACAAACAAGCATCCGGACCCTCCTCAAATAAGGAAAACTCCTCACAAACTATGGAAGAGTTCAAAACTGAGATTCTGAGGAAGATGGAAGAGATCTGGCAAGAAAATAACAGTTTAAAAGGTAAAATCTTGCAATTGGAAAACGAGGCTCAGAAATCAAATGAACTGATAAGAAAATTGAACAAGATTGAAAAAGAAAACCAAAATATCATAGCTGAAAACCAGTCTCTAAAGGCTAGAATTGAGCAGTTAGAAGCTAATGATCTCTCAAGACAACAAGAACAAATAAAACAAAGTCAAAAGACTGAAAAAATAGAAGGAAACATGAAATATCTCAATGAGAGAGTGACAGACCAAGAAAACCGGTCTAGAAGAGACAATTTGAGAATAATTGGTCTTCCAGAAAAACCAGAAATTAATAGAAACCTGGACTCCATACTAACAGAAATAATTCACCAAATTGCCCTGAAGTCCTACAACAAGAGGGCACTATAGACATTGAAAGGATTCATAGAACACCTGCGGCATTCGATCAAGAAAGGAAAACACCCAGAAATATCATTGCAAAATTCAAGAGTTTCCAAGCAAAAGAAAAAATCTTACAAGAAGCCAGAAAGAAACAATTCAAATATCAAGGAGCACCAATCAGGATCACACAGGATCTGGCAGCCTCCACGCTAAAAGATAGCAAGGCTTGGAATACGATATTCAGAAAGGCAAGAGAGCTGGGCCTGCAACCACGGATCAACTAACCATCAAAATTGACTATATATTTCCAGGGGAAAGTATGGGCATTCAATGAAATTGAAGAATTCCAGGTATTTGCACAGAAAAGACCAGGGCTAAATGGAAAGTTTGATATCCAACCACAAAAATCGAGAGAAACATGAAAAGGTAAATAAGATACAGAGGGGAAAGAAAGAAAACTTATAATTTTTAAATTTGCCTTTTTAAGGGCCTCAGTGAGATCTAATTATCTGTATTCCTATGTAGAGAAATGTTATGTTTAATTCTCTGTAGTGAACTCTATTCACTATTATAATATTCACTATTATAGTAATCAGAAGAATAATTCACAGGTTGAGGGTGGAACACTAAATAATCTAAGATGGCATGGGGGATGGGAAAGAGGGGGTGAATAGCAGGGGACACCAAGAGAAACTTGAGTGAATAAGAAAATAGGATATTCTATTACACACAAAGAGGGCATGGGAGGGAGAGGGGACAAATACTACTATAAGAAGGAGAGGAAGAGAGCATAAAGAGGTAATAATCAAACCTTACTCTCAGTGTAATCAACCCGGAGAGGGAAGAGTAGCTATACTATCCATTGGGAAATAAAACTCTTATCTAACCCTTCTGAGAAAGTTAGAAGGGATAAACCAAGGGGAGCACGGGAGTGGGGAGGTCAAAAAAAGGGAGGGGAGAAGAGGGAGGGAATTCATAAGGCCTTTAAAAACAAAAAGAGGGGGGGAAAATAAGGGAG
>NW_025381614.1:0-471 GCF_016433145.1 Gracilinanus agilis | reverse complement strand
GGAAAAATAAGGGAGGGGGTAGAAAGGGAAGTTAATCAAGGAAGGGGATAAAGGATAGGGTCTTAATAGCAAACCACTGGTTTTAAAGGAAATAGTTTAAGGAGAAGGGATAGGAATGGGGGAGGATTTGAAAATGTCAGCAAATGCACAACTGATGATTATAACTCTGAATGTGAATGGGAAGAACTCGCTCATAAAACGGAAGCAAATAGCAGAGTGGATTAGAAACCAAAGTCCCACCATATGTTGTCTACAAGAAACACATATGAGGCAGGTGGACATACACAAGTTTAAGGTTCAGGGTTTGAGCAAAATCTTTTGGGTGTCAAATGAGAAAAAGAAGGCAGGAGTAGCTATTATGATTTCTGACAAAGCCAAAGTAAAAATAGATATAATTAAAAAAGACAGGGAAGGTCATTACATCCTGATTAAAGGCAGTATAAACAATGAGGAAATAACACTGCTCAATAT
>NW_025381613.1:0-7596 GCF_016433145.1 Gracilinanus agilis | reverse complement strand
CAGGTCTGAGGACGGGATGGGGCAGGTCTGAGGGGGACGAGGTGGGAAGCAGGCATTGGGAGACGTCAGGCTCCACGACTCCACTCAGCACCGGCCGAGCTCCCCCGTGGCCCCCGGGTCCGCTCACCTCCCGCCTCCGCAGGTGGGCCTCGGCCTCCTCTCTGCAGTCCGACAATGCTCCATCGCACGAAGAAGCAGGACTATCGGGTTCCTTTCCCTAGAGGGCGGCCACGAGGTCAACGTTAGCTTCCGCGCATGCTCAGGCCTACGGACACGCCCCGCCCAGTCGTACAGCGCCTCCCCACCCCCGCCCCGTCCCAAGGTGGGAGGAAGCGAAATGGCCATTCGGTATCATTATTTCTTTCCAGTCACGCCCATGCTCGCACACGTGATCACACACCCACGCCTGACTTTAAAGCTGTGCGCACTCAGTCACAGCCCATCCCCTAGAGGAGAGACGACGGACTTTCCTTTTTTGCGCATGTTCCGTATCTTCAATGTTCCTGGCTGCCCCCAGTGAGGTCTGGTGGTGGAACCAGTGCACATGTTCGGCCACCCCTCTGCGCACTGCCCTTCCCTGCTCCCCACTCCAGCCTCCCAAGCTTCAAAACCCGCTTGACTTCCCTTCCAATCCCTCCCCCAGCCCCACTACCTAGGCCCCCGGGTTCCCGGGGTGGTAGGTGGGGGAGTGGAGTGGGCTTGACGCCAGGACCAATCACGTCTCGCGGGGCCCGTACCAAACAGACCAATCGGAGGTCAGAGAGCCCCCATCCCGCCCCTCGCCAGTCTCCCATTGGCCGCCTGTTCCCGGACGCCGGGGAGTGTTAACCTCTTTCTCGCTGGGGTCGGGGAGTCTGGGGTCTCCCAGTCAGTCCTTTCCCTCCGCGCAGCGGGAATCCCCCTCCTGCTTTGCGGCTCTCTGTAGGACGGAGGCGAGGGACGGACCCGAGCGGAGCAGCTCGAGAGGCGGAAGTCTTGTTCAGACCAGCCCCATTTCCCAGCCTGCCATCCCCGCTGCGCTCTGCTCTGGGGCAGTCTGTCCCCCGAGGGCTGTACCAGGTAGCTCCTCCGAGCGCTCCCGCTAGGGTTCCGGGCAGGCCAGTGTCCGCTCAGACTCGGGGTGCCCTCTGCAGTGTTGGCATCAGAGCAGGAACCGTCCTCCCGCCTCCGCCTCAGGGCACGCGAGACTTCGCGGGTTCTGAATCCCTTCCCTTTACATTTCTTAGGCCAAGTGAGTAATCAAGTAGCCAGGGGCTCCCCTGTGCCTAGACTGTGCTCCCCTCCTGGACTGGCAGAGGAGAGAAGTCTTGCAGATCCTCTGAGGTTTGTAATGTGGGAGCCGAGGAGTATCTCAGGAGGCCTCGGCACGTGCTCTTTATTCTCTATTTCTCAGCCTTTAGATCCCTCTAACCTCGGGGGACTATCCCTGTTCTACCTGCGTGGAGTGGAATCTCCGGGTCTGCACCCCAAAGTCACTCTAGTGAGCAGACAGGAGAGGAAAAGCGGCCTTTATCAGGAGGGAGCGTGGATGGGGGCACCGATCCCAGTGGTCGCCCCAAAACAGTGTCCAAAGATAGACACGTGAAGTCAGAATTTCTGGGCAATGAATACAGTGCTCCTATTATTGTCACCTGCCATCTGTGTATGCTATATTTTCTTTTTTAAAACTGTTACCTTCCATCTTTGAGTCAGTACTATGTATTAGTTCTAAGGCGGAAGAGCAGGAAGGGCTAGGCAATGGGGGTTAAGTGACTTGCCCAAGGTCACACGGCTAGGAAGTGTAATCGTTAAAAGGTCGCCAAAATTAAAATATTAATTTTCCTCATAATATCAGTCTTCCTCATTTTTAAAAATAACAATAGCTACAGAAATAATGTTTGAAGAATAGCTTGAGAATATCCACCTCCACAGAAAGAAATAAGAAACAGAAACATGAAAGACACAGTTCCATATATACATTTATTTGTATGTGTGTGTATGTGTGAAATGATACCTTCTCTAGCCTGCGGAGAGGAGGGAGAGAGGGAAATACCTGGAAATTTTAATGAAACTAATAAACAAGTAAATTTAAAAATTAAAAACAAACAAACAATATAAAATTAAAGTTCCAAGAGTTTTTATCTCCAAGTTAAAGTTTTTGCTACTTATCATTTGGGACTTTATTGCTTTTAATTAAATTTTTAAAAAGAAAAATGGCAATTTGATTTCCAACAGATATAATTTTTTTCCTATACCACCATTCCCATATTTCCAATTCTGTTGTGAAGTCACAATAATCAGGAATAACCTCATCCATGATGCTTCAATACGTGGGTAAACAAGGATAATCATTTTCCTTTCAATTTGATTTCTTTGTCCCACAAGCCTGATTTTGAGTTTTCTGTAAAAGATCTATGCCCTTCCCCCTTCAACAAGCATAGCTACCCTTTTGCACAAGGCGTAACTACTACTTCTGAAAACTCCATACACAATTCAAACACGAACATGCACATGGGCTCATGCTCCTGTCAGATAATTAATAACTTCCTCATATTTCCCTTTCGGTTAAATTTCATTTATTTTTTACTTCTAAGTTAAAATTAACCACATTGTGGGGTTTCCGACATACAGCAAATACCTGATAATTAACTCATATGCATATATTGAAGTTACATATTTAAGCCACCCTATTCATTCTCTTTTTTCCTCCAAAGACTATTATTTTCCCAATGGCAAGCAGAAACAATTTTTAACATTCATTTTTTGACATTTGGCAATCCAAATTCTTTTTTCTCCCTCCTTTCCCTTTCACCTCTCTCCTCCCCAAGGAAGCAAGAGGTGATGCAAGTACTACTATATAATACATATTTCCATATTTTTCGTGTTGCGAAAGACATATCACACAAATAAAATATTCGTGAAGGAAATAAAATGGAAAAATGGTGTGCTTTGACCTCTATTCAGACTCCATAGATTCCTTCTATGGAAGCTCAGAGAATTTTTCATCCCAAGTTCCTTTGGGTTGTCTTGGAGCAAAGGGTACGTGTTGTGGACAGGGGAAAAGGTGAGACCAGGAGGTGCCGCGGAGATCCTTCTTCTCTCTTGAAGGACGGGGGTGGATATATGGCAAATGGGAAATGAAAGTACTGTCTTCTCATGTTCAACAGCCCATCTTTAATCTCCACATACACTAACCAACTACCTAACTCTCTACCAAAGGTACAGGAGTACAGTTATAGTTTTTATCCATGGGAAAGTCAAGTCCCCCCAGCATACTCAGACAGTCACCCAAAATAGATAGATATTAGGAATTGTTATTCTCTTAGAATTCAAGGAGCCCAGGGCTTTCCCAAGCAATGGACAGATGATACTCCTGGAGAACTGGCCTTGGTGATCTCATGTCTCAAGGCTTGTCTCTATTCTGGGCTGGCACCCCCTGTCTGACCTTGTCCAAGAATGCCTGGTGGGGAGAGGAACAGAGTAAAGAGGAATGAACTCTTTACGTTCTCTACAGCTATGCATAGTTTTTTGGACCTTTAAGCATGGTTCCATATTGAAATTCACAGCTCGAACAGTGCATTACTGTCCTAATTTTCCCACATCTCCAACATTTATCAGTTTTTTTCCTTTTTTTGTTATTTTAACCAATGTGATAGGTATGAGGTGTAACCTCGGAGTTTAAATTTGCATTTCTCTAATCAATAGTGATTTGGAGCATTTTTTTTCATANATGCGAGATGGGAATTTCCCTCCCCATTATGTCACTTTGTTTGACATCATCAACCAGGGACCTGAAGATCCTTTCCCAATGAAATGTGCAGGTATAGACAGGCCCTCAGAGAAAGGAAGTTGAAACTAACAAGAGGGAAAACAGATCCCACAGGCACTGTGCCCCGCCCAGGCGGTGCCAGGCAAATTAAGGAACTATGATTGGTTCCTGAATGTGACATGGGAGAACTAGTGGAGAAAACTGCTTATAAGGAGAGACCAAGGCACTGCTCACTCTCTCTCTTGTATTCTTCTGACTTCAGTTTGGAACTGGAAGGAACCCCTCAGTGGTGAGCTTCAATCCACCAGAACAGGCTTCAATCCACCAGAACAGCAGATAGGGTATTAAGCTAAGCTTCTCTCTACCTCTTTCCTACATTTCCCTCTCTTTACTATTACTACTTTGATGTAATAAAGCTACTAAAGCTACTAGCAGCCTCATAATTTAATTTTAACTATTACAATTGACTATATATAGTTTTAATTTATTTTTCTGAGAATTGCCTGATCTTAATCATTTATCATTTGGGGAATGATTTATATTCTTATAAAGTTGGCTTCATTCTCTATGTATTTGAGAAATGAGGCCTTTGTCAGAGATATATGCTTACATTTTTTTTCCCAGTTTTTTGTTTCTCTTTTAATCTTTGTTGCATTGGCTTTGCTTGTGCAAAACCTTTTAAATTTAATGTAATCAGAATGATCCATTTTATATCTTATAATGTTCTCTATGTTTTATTTGGATACCCTATATACATTTTTGTAATTTTTATAAATGATAGCCAAAAATTCCTCAAATGAAAACTCACTTTTTATTAGAGTAGATTTATCATGTTTTAAAACAAAATATGCCTGATTAAATATATAACCGTTTTCAAATATCTATTTTTTATCACTTTTAAAAACTTAATTTATAATCTAACAGCACCCATATAAATAATGTTTTTCTAACATTTCTGATACAATGATCTCTCAAATTTCACAATATGAGGGAATTTAGATATAGAATAATAATGCAGAGATCCAGTTCATACATATAATTCTCATGTGGATTTGAATCACCTACGGAGGGAAGCTAAAGGCTGGAAAGTGTGGATTTTAAAATTAATATGCAAAATACTAAATATTATTTATGAATAGTTTATTAATAATAAGCTAACAGAGACCTAACTAAAAGGTTACTAACTGGCCCACTCCCAGGAACAAAATACAAAAAGGGAGAAGTTTCCAACTGGCCCAGCACTGCCTAGGGGGCAGTGTCTTCTGGGATCCACTTCTCACCCCTGAAGGTATTAATTCTCATCAAAAGGGTTCACAGATTCCTGGTTGTTTGAGTTTCTGAGGGTGTGAATTCTCTAAGTGGTTTGCAAGCTCCTCCACCTAGTTCAAGCTTTTGTTGATTCAATCAAAAGGTAGAAAAAGGAGAGTTAATCCTGTTTTCACAATCTAGTGAGGTTCTTAAGTTATTGTTAACCAAAATGTTAACTCTAAGTAGACAAAGAGAATAAAGGATTCCCTTTCACAAGTGTAAAATCAGACAAAGAATTAAAAGAATTTCCTTTCACAATCTCCCCTGTGATCCTTGGGAGACTAGTCCCCCAAATGGATCATTTAAACATAACTATCTTGTACCTCTAAACATCTTCTAGTTAAAGGTCTGTACAATATTGTACTTTCTAAGAGGAAACTACAATAGTTAGACATAAGAGGGGAAGTAGAAGAGAGGGAGAGAGCAAAACCAATGTTTGCTAGGTGCATTGACAAAAAGCCAATTGGGGGCAGTCTCCTTTGGCATAAGAGTTTACATTCAGAATAAATGTGTTCAACCCCTCCACAGTTCAATTAATTATGCTCCAAGGTTCATTCTGGGTCTTCTGATGCTGTGGAGGTTTCTTCAGGCATCTTCATGGCGCCTTCTTCAAACAGTTCATTTTCAGATTCAAAGAATTATCAAGCTCTTTCCTGAAATGTTCTCTCTCATGAGATTTTTTAGTTTTATGAGGATTATAATCCCTATGACAATTATACAATTCCTACATGGGAAGATGATACTTGCAACTCCTAAGAACTTTATCATTATAATGGCAATTGGGAGGAGTATACATAGACCGATGGTGAGGGTGTGAATTGAATATGATAGAATATAAAAAAATAAGGGGGGGAGTCAGGCCTAGAGACAGGAGGTCCTAGGTTCAAACCCGGCCTCAGCCACTTCCCAGCTGTGTGACCCTGGGCAAGTCACTTGACCCCCATTGCCCACCCTTACCACTCTTTCACCTATGAGACAATACACCGAAGTACACGGGTTTAAAAAAAAATCACTAAAAAAAAAGGGGGGGGATAAAGAAGAATGCACTAGGAGAAAGGTTAAGGGAGAGGTAGAACTGGTCAAAGTATCTCACACAAAAAGAGGTGTGAAAGAAATTTTACAGTGGAGGGGGAAATGTGGGATGTGGTGGTGGGGCAGTGTTGGAACCTTAATCTCATTGGAATTGGCTCAAAAAAGAACTTACACACTCATGTGGATATAGAGATCTATCTGACCCTATAGGAAAGCAGGAGGGAAAGGAAATAAGAAAAGGGGGTGGGTGATTTAAGGGAGGGCACATTGTTGGAGGCAGTAGTCAGAAGCAAAACACTTTTGAGGATAGACAAGGTGAAAGGAATGAGTAGGATAAATGAGGAAAATAGCGTGGAGAGTAATACATAGTAAAAATAACAATGAAAAAAATTATAAGTTTTTCTAATCATGGCCTCATTTCTCAAATACATAGAGAAATGAGTCAAATGTATAAGAATACAGGTAGTTCCCCAATTGATAAATGGTCAAAGGGATGAACAGGAAGTTTTCAGATAAAGTAATCAAAGTTCTCTATAGTCATATGGAAAAAAATGCTCCAAATCACTATGAATGAGAAAAATGTAAATTAGAACTCTCAGATACCAGCTCACAGATCTCAGATTGGCTATTTTGACATAAAAGGAAAATAACAAAAGTTAGAGAGTATGAGGGAAAATTGAGATACTAATGCACTGTTGGGGAATTACATATGGACTGATTTGATCATTCTGGAGAGCGATTTGTACCTTTGCCCAAAGGGCTACAAAATGGTTTTTACCATCTAACCCAGCATTACTATTACTAATATCTCCAAGAAACAAACCAAAAAAAAGACCTATATGTACAATGATATTTATAGCAGCTCTCTTTGTGGTGACAAAGAGTTGGAAAATGAGGAGCTGCCCATCAATTGGGGAATGGCTGAATAAATTGTGGTATGTGGTTTTGTGCTTAAGAAACCAAGAGCAGGATAATAACAAAAAAACCTGGATTTTTTATATGATTGATGCAGTTTAGTGAGAACCTTGTATGTCTTTGAATAAGTAAATTAGTATAGGTAGGAGTGTCATTTTAGTTATATTGGCTTTACCCATCTATGAATAATGAATATTTCTTCAATAATTTAGATCTGACTTTAGTTGTGCAAAAAGTGTTTTATAATTATGTTCATGTAGTTCCTGGGTTTGTTTTGGCAGGTTTACTCCTAGGTATTTTATTCTATTTATAGTTATTTTAAATGGAGTATCTCTATCACTTCTTGCAGGACTTTATTAGTAACATAGTTGTTCCTCCCTATATCGCGGGTTTTAAAAAATATATATCTAATTCTGTATCACAGGGTTACACTTATCCCAGCATGCTATTGGCGGATGGAATGAAAGGCAATCAACTACAGCACTATGTTCTGTATCCTGGGTGTTGATTGGTTCAGTGACTGTATAAGAGTGTGGAAAAGGTTTATAGAAGAGTGGGAGGGGTTTACAAAACCTTTATATATATATATATAT
>NW_025381612.1:0-3571 GCF_016433145.1 Gracilinanus agilis | reverse complement strand
AGATAGATAGATAGATAGATAGATAGATACATACATACATACATACATACATACATACATAAAAGAGACAGAGATAGATAGACATACAGAAAGATAGAAACACACACAGACAGAAAGATAGAAAAATAGACACAGAGTGATAGAAAGATAAGATAAGATATAGACTGGACCTAAGATTTTGCTAATGTACTATAAGATTAAAATTAATATCCAATAACTCCAAGTATTATATTTTATAAAGTTTATTACTAATCACTTGAAGTAGAAGAAATAAAAAGGACAAAAATAAAACCTGAGTGAAAAAATACCTGAGTAGAATTCTCCTACCTCTCACTTCATCTCAACTCCACCAGCCGCGTTTCTGGGAGAACAGAGTGAGGATGGAGCTACACAAAATTTATATATCTTCCCTACTTTAGCACATAACATGAGGAGTGACATGGGAAACTGGGAAAGAGAGTTTTGGGGAGCAAAATTCTAATTATACAGTAGGAAACTCCATCTTCCAATAAAAGTCTACATTTTCTATAATTTATTTTCTTAAAAAGGTGTATAGTATACTAAAAGTTTAAATGACTCCCCTAAACATTTTTGTATATATATATATGCAATATACATATATGTATAAATACGTACATATATACATGCATATGTTTGTATGTATATTTAGACCAAAGTTATGATTTCACTGGTATAGAAAAATCTCATTTGGGAAGTACTTCTATAAGGCAAATTGTCACAATCTCCAATTTTTTATTTTATAGTTTCCTGATGTATTAGAAGTTCAAGTGAATATAACCAAGGTTCTGTGTGTCAGATGTGGGGTTTGGATCCAGGTCTTCTGGACTTCAAGGCCAGGTCTTTCTCCCTATACTATCCAAACTAATGTAGTATTATCAGTCTATTCTAAACAAGAAAATATGAAGGACCATACATTTATTGCTAGAAGGGGCCATAGAGGTTATCTCTTCTAAGTCCTTTTTAGCAATGAATAAACTGAGACCCTTTGAGGTTAAGTCACAAAAGCACTGGCTCTGGAGTTAGAAAAACAGGAATTCAAATGTTACCTCAAATTATTGTTTTCCCTGACACCATTGGGAAAATCATTTAACTTCCCTGATTCTTCGTTTTTTCTAAGAGGGGATTTAACCAGATGGATTGTACAATTCTTGCTCTAGATCAGGGGTCGGCAACTTATGGCTCTTTCTGCAGGAGCCATAAAGTCCTTTTTTCTTTCAGGCACTGTTACAGGAGTGGCACTGTGAGCATTGCACAGCTCTCACGAAATTACATTTTTAAAAAATGTGGCGTTTATGGCTCTCACGGCCAAAAAGGTTGCCGACCCCTGCTCTAGATCATGGTAACTATGATAGTAATGTGTGGATAACTATATTAGCTAGTAGATAACTAATGTGTAGTAACTTATCATAGTAATCTTGTCTATGGTCCCACAAGAAGGAAGGATCAGAGGCAGGATGTGAGCCTATCCCCTTTGATATTAAGGCCAGTATTTTCTCCTTAAAATAATTATTCAACCCTCCAGAGTTCAGGAACTTTAGAAAGGAAGCCATTTTCATAATCTATGTCAATTTTATAAATATACATATCTTGTAAGAGATAACAAAGTGCGTATTCATCCAATCAATAGTATATTGCAAACTGAATTTTGTCACATAAAAATAGACAGCTTACATCTCATTCAAATAAATAATAGTGATATGGGGCCAGGTAGGTTGCATAGTGGATAGAATTTGAGGCATAGAGATGGGAGATCCTAGATTCAAATATGGCTTCAGACACTTCCTAGCTGTGTGACCTTGGGCAAGTCACAGAATTCTGATTGTCTTGCCCTTGCTGCTCTTTTGCCTTAGAATTGATATTAAGACTAAACATAAGGGTTCAAAATAAATAAATAATAGTGATATGGATCAACAATACCTTGGGTACATAAGAAATGATTCTCCACTTGGTCAAGGATTTTGAAGAGATATTGAAGTAATAAAGTCTTCAAATAATGCTGACCAGATTTTTCCCATAAACTTAGAATATACAATGAGAATCTTTATTTAATCAACAGTCATCACAACCAGGAACATTAAAAGGATATTGTTATGTTGTAACAGAGGTTTGAAAGTAGACTCCAATAGAAAATAAATTGCTGTAAGACAGATACTATTTTTTTTTTACTTTTAATACCAAGCACAGAACATTTTTAGATATGTAGTAAGTGCCTAAAAATCTTCTTTGGACTCAAACAAAACGAAGAGAGTTTGTAGTATCCTGCTAGTGACATACTGGTTGTGGGATCCTCTTTGTAACCTCTTAGAGCCCCAGGAAATTAAATAGTAAAACTACTATTAATCTGCACTGGTAGAGGGAATTTTTCTCAAAGGAATTTTCTATGCCAATGAAATCACATAAAAAAAATAGAACAACAACAACAAATCCACTATAACCATTCCCCAAAAGAATTAATGTCAGTGACAGCATATTGTTAGTTTTTATACATGTTGAACATTTTAGGGATGGATCTAACCAAATTTTTTAACGAAGGTTCTTTCAGAAAGAAAGAAAGAAGAACTTCTAAAAGTTCTTCCTTCTTTAAAATAATGACTGTCAGGCACTGTTTTTGTAATCAGATAGTTACTTATTCCAAAGTTTCAGGACATTCTTAAAGGCTTAGGTGTCTACTCAACGACATTACATTTATCCTTCAAACACAAGTTCTATGCCATAAATGACTCTGATGCCCCTATCCCAGGAATATGTATGAAGAAGAAAATTCTATACACTATCCAGGCAGAATCATTACTTCTGAACCAACCTTTGACAACCTATTTACTATGGAGGATGCCAGCCTATATGCAGGCAACTCTGAGGAGACAGAGAAAACTCATCTAGTTTCATGGGATTAGCATGCTTTTTGCCCAGATGCCAAGAAGCATCTGCTTGTAATCACCGAAAACATCTTTCGCCTACTAAAGCAAATAACTAGAAAAGCATTAGAATACTAACCAGAGGAATCTCATTGATTACACCCTTCAATAGAATTTCTTGAAGGACATTCATATAAATGCAAATAGTAATTTTATTAGTGATCCCACCAAGCTATGTAGATGGCTCCACATGAACCTCCTGGGAAATGAAGATAATTACCTAATAAATACAAGGAGATTTAACTACAAGAAGATTCCCTACAAGGGGATTTAGAATTATTATGATTACTGTTATTATTATTGTTACAATCACAGCAGCATTCTATTGCTGTTTCTACCCATGGCAGCAGAATCATTACAAAACCATTATGATATTTGTTTGGAACAATCCACAGTTCCCCCACACAAGGGTGTGATATTGGAAAGGAGGAAAGTCCAGGTCCAGCTACTCATGTGAAGAAGTAGGCAACTTTCTAAAATACTGACTAAATCAAGATGTGAGAAGACTGACAGGGAAGTTTGCTTTCTACCTCCTGGTAGAGAAGTGGTAGATTGTAGGTATGAAATGAGGGATAAATTATCAGACAAAACCAGTGTGCAGATTCATATTATTTATTATATAATTATGTTATTAT
>NW_025381611.1:0-1290 GCF_016433145.1 Gracilinanus agilis | reverse complement strand
TAATATCTAAATTTTCCCTATTACAAATGCTTGTCTAATTCTACAGATACGTTTAGAGATCAAATGAGGATAGGAAAGAGATACTGAAAAGGGTAAGAGGAAAGTGAGATTGTGTTCTGTTGGAGTGGTCAGGACACTGACCTGAAGGCCCATGGGACTAGAAAGGGGCCTGGAAAGATGGGCAGGATTTGATCAACTCCAGAGAGAAAACAACATGTCCTAAGGCATGAAAAGTGAAAGGCTTAAGAAGGGAAAATAGATTCAGTTGCCTAGAGTGGAACATTCCAGGATTAGTGGTGCCAGGTTAAAAAAAAACTTCAAGTTAGGGGCAAATAGGTGGCTAAGTGGATAGAGAGCCAGGCCTGGAAATGGAAGGTCCTATGTTCAAATCTGGCCTCAGACCTAGCTGTGTGACCCTGAAAAAACCCAGTTTGCCTTCAAAAAAGTAGAAGGAACCCTAGAGATCATCTAGTTCAACTCTCTCATTTTACAGATGAGGGAACTGAGGCCCAGAGAGAAGAAATGATTTGCTCAAGGTATTGATTCCCAGTTCTTTCCTTTTCCCCTTTCTCCTTTCTTTCCATTATGCCTTCCAATTAATACTATCTATTAGTTCCAAGGCAGAAGAGCAATAAGGGCTAGACAATGGGGGTTAAGTGACTTGCCCAAGGTTACACAGCTAGGCTAGACATGAACCCAAGATTTCCCATCTCCAGGCCTGGCTCTCTATCCACTGAGCCACCTACATGCTCCTACCACATTGCTTTCTGTCATCCTCATATTCAATCAAGAAACATATTAAGCCCCTGCTGTAGGCCAGGCACTATACTAGATGCTGAAGATATGAAGGTAAAAGTATAAGAGATAAAAATAAAGGTTCCTGCCTTCAAGGAGTTTATATTCTACCATAGAAACAATAATGGATTTTTTCAACCAAGTTCAAAGAACATAATGTGCTTTATTTCATTTGAGCCTCATCATAACCCTGTGAGGCAGATATTATCCCCAATTTAAGATGAGAAAACTGAGGCTCAGAGAGATTAAGAGATTAAACCCATGGTCACTAAGCTTGTAAATGTAAGCTATAGAATTTGAACCAGCAGCTAGGTGGTGCTGCAGTGGATAGCACTCTGGGCCTGTAGTCAGGAAGACTCAGCTGCCTGAGTTCAAATTCCACCTCAAACATTTACTAGCTGTTTGACCCTAGGTAAATCATTTAACCTGATTTGCCTCAGATTTCCTAACCTGTAAAAATGAGCTGGAGAAGTAAATGGCAAAACCACTCCAGTA
>NW_025381610.1:0-4203 GCF_016433145.1 Gracilinanus agilis | reverse complement strand
ATATATATATATATCTCAACATATCTTTCAGGGATATTTGATAACTCATAAATTATCTAAGCTCTGTCCTCTCAATTTTTATCTTTTGCTTGTTAATGATTCAAGCCTCTTTCCAGTTGAATTACCTTTTGATCTTATTTTCTAATTTGTTCTTTTATTTCTGTGGATTTCTCTTCTAAAGACATTTTTATATATCAGTGATTCCTTATTTTGATTCCATATTTGACAAGTTTTTCCATGTTGAAAGTATTATCAATACTTTCTTGTATCCATTTTTCTATTGAACAATCTCTTTTTAGAGATTTTACTTCTTCTTTCTTGTCCTTTAAAGTGTTTTCCCCTAATTTGATATCCTATTTATTCCAGTTTTATTGAGGAGTATTGTTGAAGTATTGATTTTTTCTTGTGACTTCATTACCTTATTTGCTTATTCGTAATATTACCTTATATTCTGGAGGATTTTTTCCTATTTCAAAACACATTTCTTTATTCTTTATAGTTATCTTAAAAGCTATACTTAAAGACTGTGATTACTTTTCTTTCCATTACTCCAAATGTTTTTTGTTATTTCTATATCCCTTATCATTTGGAATATCAGGGATCTAGTATTATCCATTATTTTTCATTTCCATAATACTTTCTTATATTATGCCATGGTCTGGATTTTGGCATATGTGATAGCTTATTAAAAACTTTTGGTGTAGGTGATAGCTTATTAGAGCTATGCAGATAATTTTAGCCAGTTAAATTTGTAAAATGATTAACAAAATAAATACAAATGAAATAGGTAAAGTTAAAATGTTTGTTTAAGTCAATATGCTGCCAGAGAAATACATTTCTATTTGAATTTGACATCATTGGCCTAGAAAGCTTCTGAAGTACATTTCAAATCTCAAATTTTATAATTCACTTACGTAATTTGAAGTTCCTTTTATTTCTCATGTTTTTTCTTTTCCACTCACTGGCATGAAAGCTTAAAAAAACAATAACTGGTTTTACTTTCTCCATTATTGACAAATGACAGTTATAGATCAAGTACAAATTCCATAATTATTTGTTGAGTTGAATTTCTTCATATGTTCTCTTCCAAAACATCCAAAATTTTCATTTCGTTTTGTTTCTTGGAACCTTTTCTTATTTCCCTAATGTTGCTTTTAAAAGATCTCCTGGGGGGCAGCTGGGTAGCTCAGTGGATTGAGAACCAGGCCTAGAGACAGGAGGTCCTGGGTTCAAATCTGGCCTCAGACACTTTCCGGCTGTGTGACCCTGGGCAAGTCACTTGACCCCCATTGCCTAGTCCTTACCACTCTTCTGCCTTGGAGCCAATACCCAGTATTGACTCCAGGACGGAAGGTGAGGGTTTAAAAAAATTAATTAAATAAATAAAAGATCTCCTGATTTGATTGTGTAAATTTTTTGCCTATTAGAGTTCTTCTAATCTTTGTGAAATGAACTATATTACCTACAAGGATTTTATCATTCTGTTATTATAAACCATGACATAAAACACCAAATCCTTTTTGACACCATCTCAGTAGCTAACTATTCAATTTCCATGCCATCATAATTATTCTAATGTCAAGACCTTTAACAAGAGAAAGATAAGATAATGCCACATGTTCATTCTTCAACCCCTTTAATAATATACATAATATTGTCAATTAACGAGAGATACATTAGTGATTTCTTCTTCTACTACCATTTGTTGAAATATACTTGTTAATGACAAAAGGCCATATGTGTGGAGTTTGAGGAAAGAGTAAGCAAAAGAATCATTCCAAGGGATGAAAAAAAGGCAGGGTGAATAAATTACTCACAGTGGAGAATGAGTTTACATAGGGAAGAAATTAAATCAAAATAGCTAATTTTATGAAGAATGGATTAAAGTATAATTTGCAAACTCTATGGTATTTTAGAACAGGAAAATTCACACTTTTAGAGCTGAAATCATCCTCAGAAATCAACTAATTTGATCTTTACCTTAAATGGAATCCTATATCCAACATCCTTAACAATAATAATGATAATAACATTTATAAATGGCCTACTATATGCCATGACCTATGCTATGTACTTTACAAATATTATTTCTTATGATCCTCATTATAACTCTGTGATATAGGTGCTATTATGATCTTTTATTGGGGAAAAAAGGAAACATAGATAAACAGAGACTAATTAAGTTGTTTGAGGACCACTTTTTTAATCATATTTTATTTATCATATCACCAAGTTGCCTCTTAATAAAGGAATCTTCCAGCTCCCATTCAATGACCTTCGGGGATAGCAAATCCACACTTTTTTTATGGAAATCTCTTCCATTTTTGAACCAATCTGCTTATTTATCAGTTTGGTGGTACATCACACCAAAATTTCCCCTCTGCTACTTTCACACATTTCTTCTCTATTCATCTTCAAGGGACAAGCAGACCAAGTCTCCTCCATTTTCCACATGACAGCTTTTTAAATCCTTAAAAACAAGCGATCTTCTAGTTCAACTAACTCATTTCACAGATGAGAAAACTAAGCCATGAAGAATTTAAGAGATTTGCCCAAGGACACACTACAAATTATGAAGAGATAAAATTGAATCATTGGTCACCTGACTCATACCAACAGCAACCCCTAAGAAGATCATAATATCTTAATATTATAGATTTAAATTTGGAAAGGGTTTTAGAAACTATTTATTGTCAAAAATATGCCCAACTCATACATTTTATCATATTATGATATATTATGTAATCATATTATGAAATGAAGGTACAATGAATTTAAATAGAATATTTAATATTTAATAATAGACTGGTATTTAGACTGGACTTTAGACCTGTAATTCCAAATCTGGTATTGTTTCCACTTAACATATTGCTTTTCCTTTACTTAACATATTACCTTATTGATAACATAGGATATATGATTAAAAAGTAGCAAAGGAAGGATTTAAAAATAGCTTACTTTAAGTTTGCAAAGCACTTTATCCATCTTATATTTTTCCTCATCTGGGAGGTAGGTGTTATTATTATCTCCATTGTAAAGATAAGGAAACTCAGCAAATAGAGTTAGATGAATTTGTCCAGGTTGATGTCTGTGGCAGGACTGAACTCAAGTCTTTCTGACTCTTAAGTCTAGCACTCTTTCCATCATGCATCCTGCCTCCCCTATTCTCAAGCCAAAGAAGCATAGTGCGTGCAAAAGGAGAATTACACTGTATGTCAACTGGGCATATACCTGTTCAGAAACCTTGAACTGTAGAATGGAAGCATGATGGAAAACTCTGTCCCAGACATTGGAGGAAGGAGAAATCTTTGGTTTTCCCAAATCTCACTATATCATCTGCATTCTCTGCCATCCTTTTTCTCACTCCTCCCAACCAAAAAGAGTTTGAATGGAAAGCCCCACACACAATGGTGACGAATTCTGGGTAGAACTTTAAGTTCTAGCCCTCTACTTCTGCTCTTATTCCCTTTATCTCCTCCTACTTTCTTCTGAGAGAGGAAAAGGGCAAGATTCAACCATGAGTGGCTATCACACTAGAAATTACAATAGATGATAATCTAGAAAGGAAAGAAGGCTCTTAGATTTCATTTTAAAATCAGCCTCTTTGATGAGATTTATGTGTAACTATGAAGGTAAAATTAAACTAAGGCTAATTTGATAATGTTCCTAGGTCACACACACACACACACACACACACACACACGTATTTATGTATACTAATGCCAAAGAAAGAGGGTATGAGCATTTTCACCCTGAGAAGTTATAGCACTTCTGATCTTTTATTGCTGTATGCTCTATATGCATTTTATACTATATACTAGCAAATACACTTGTCTATAATCTATTTGGAGTCAATCACAATCTCTATTCTATCTGTATCTATATGTGTATGTATGAGTATATATTTTGTTGTTGCTTAATCATTTCAGTCATTTTGGGGTTTTCCTGACAAAGATTCTGATGTGCTTTTCCATTTTCTTTTTCAGGTCATTTTGATGAGAAAACTGAGGCAAATGGAGTTGTGACTTACCCAGGGCCCCACAGGTATAGACTGAGGTCCTATTTCAAATTAGGTCTTCCTGATGCCAGACCCAGTGCTTTATCTCCTTAACTAACTAGGTGGCTAAATGTGTATATATAAATTATATCTGTGCATGTGTATATACATATATATACATGTTTGTATATATATATATATATATA
>NW_025381609.1:0-9121 GCF_016433145.1 Gracilinanus agilis | reverse complement strand
GCAGCTTTCTGTAACATCTCTTCATCAGTGTTAGCCAACTGGGCAATAGATCTTATCCTAGTGAAGAACTGACTCTCCAGGGAGTAGAAAAGAACATTGGACATACTTTGAAGTTTAATTAGCATTAATAACATTTTCCCACAACTTTTCTTTTTTTATTTGAAATGTATTTGTTTATTTATTGAACTACAGTTCCAGGTAACTTCTTCTTCCTCCCTCCCCACACTAGAGAAGAAATCATTTGGCAAAAAGTTGCACATCAATATAAAATCATGTCTTGCTTCTTTCTATTTATCAGTTCTTTCTCTGGAAATGAGCATACACAAGTCATTCTCCAAACAATATTTCTGTTGTTGTATATAATGTTCTCTTGGTTCTGCTCATTTCCCTCTTCATAATTTCATGTAGGTTATTCCATGGAAAGGCCACCACTTTCTTAAGTATAGGCAATCAGCAAAATAATAAGCCAAGCACTGATTTGTAGCACTTTCCCCTTTCTGGTATGAATATAGATGCTCCAACCCTGCAGGCTCTAATGCACCAGATTTTCAGAAGGACACTGATAACATAGAGGACAATCAGGATGTTGCAGGTAACCATGCCTTACAAGAATCTTCTGAAGAAATGAAGGGTATTTTGACTGAGGAGAAGAAGCCTCTGTAAGTTCATGATGATGTCTTCAGCTTGAAAAGTGATCTTTTCAAAGAGCCATTAGACTTGATTGCCTTGGTCCCAAAGTATAGAACTAAGAGCCATGGGTAGGTGTTACAAAGGCAAATTTAACCATGATACAATAACAAATTTCCTAACAATTACAGTCATCCCAAAATACAATAGGTTGCCTCAGGAGGTAGTATGTTTTCCCTCATTGAAAATTTTCTAGCAAAGGCTGAATGTTGGGTATGTCATAATGGGTATTATTTTCTGGTTATGGGTTGAATTAAAAAAGCTGCTAGGGTTTCTTCCATCTCTAGAATTCAGTAGTTCTGTTACATTGTTGGGGTCTGGGGATAAAGGAGGTTAAGTGGAGGAAGCATACATTCAGGATCTTTAATTTTTGTTTGGAGCTACTGTTTACATTTGCATTATTGACAGCTGTCAATCAGTCAACAAACATTTATTGTTATTAGAAATGATGACCAAGGTGATTTCAGAAAAAGCTGGGAAGATCTACATGAACTGATGCAGAGTGAAATAATTTGAACTGGGAGAACATTGCACACAATAAGAACAATATCGTAAGATGATCAACTGTGAAAACTTGCCTATTTACAGCAGTGCAATGATCTGGGACAATCCTGAGAGACTTATGATGGGGAATGTTACCCACCTCCAGAAAAAGAACTATCACAGTTGGATGGGTGTGGATCAAAGCATACTGTCTTTCTCATCAGTATAGTTACAGTTTTATTCCGGAGTTTGGGTTTTGTATGAATGTTTTCTTACAACAATGACCTTAAGTCCCACATCTAGTCCCTGTCTAGAATAAACTAAGATTGTTAATCCACAATTATACATTCACAAATGGTATAAGCTGAATTAATTGTGAATGGCTGTGGAATATTATTTGTAGGGAATATTATATATAGGGGAATCATCCATCCACTCCAATGAAGAATTGTCTACAAAGATTCATATTTTGGTTCTAATGTAAATAATGTTCACCATACAGACTTATTGTGCTTGTTCTTTTTTGGGTCAGGGAGGAATACCCCAAAAATGGAGAGAAGGAAGAGAAGACTGGACGCTGCTCTCACAGAAAATCACTGATCTTCTGTGAACTCAAATTAAGAAAAGCATTCATGGGAAATCTGTGCAGATTTTAATATACTCATATATACATACATATATATCTCTTTTACCTTATATTAGTAGAGATGATATTGAAAGACACAATTAGATCCATTTGAAGATGACTGCTTTAAATGGATTTAATAACCTGGAGATGGCAGCTGTGATAACATAAAAGAATGGGTTTAGTATACCAATTACATGCAGCTGTAATTTTACACCCATTTTTAGATTCTCTGTGGTGGACAAAGAAGATAGTTAACACTTCTGTGTACTGACAGTTTGACAGCTTGAATCACTGAAAGGGCATCCCCACATTATATTACTACCTTCTATCATCTTGCCTTTCAACTGAGAATTGCATGAGGTTACTATTGCTGTGATCAGAGATGAGCTAGTTTATAGCATGATAATGGCCCTGATAATTAAACATCACTAACTCATTAGATATTTGTGGTCTATACTGCTCATTTTATATTTGAAACATTCAAATATTAATATCGAGGCCATAAATTTATATGCTGGTAAAATAAATAATACACTTCCTATTTTAATAGGGCACTAGGTGCTCCTTGCAGTCTTTCTATCCTGAAACAGTAGTGGCTTCATGGTGTAAGATGCAGCTTTGGCTCCGTGAGTTAAAAGCCCTGAGCCTGGAGTCAGGAAGAACCCAGCCTCAGACACTTATGAGCTGTGTGACCCTGGGCAAGTCACTTAACCTCCAAAGGTAACAAAAGGATCCACTGGATTCACTGGAGAAGGAATTGGCAAACCGTTCTAATATCCTTGTCAAGAAAACCCCATGGATAGCTTTGGTCCAAGGGATTATGAAGAGTTAAACGTGACTGAACGATTGAACAACAAATTCATAGTGCAAAGGGTCTATTAATACAGTGAAACCCATTTGCAAAGTTGGTATGAAAGGATCGGGCTAGCATCAGCTTTATAAGCAATGTGATAGAGAGCTGGACTCAAAGTCAAGAAGACCTACTTTCATTTTTTTATTATAAAGATATTTTATTTTACCAGTTACATATAATAACCAATTTTCCACCTAAGTTTTCCAAAGTTGTATGACCCAAATCATCTCCATCCCTCTCTTCCCTCCCCCTCCCCCAGTGCAGGCAAGCAATTTGATATGGGTCCTATATATATTATCATGCAAAATATATTTCCATATTGATCATTTTTGTAAGAGAATAATCATATAAAACCAGAATCCCAAAACAAACACCCAAATAAACTACAGTGAAAAATCACATGCTTCGATCTACATTCTAACACCAGTGGTTCCCAAACTTTTTTGGCCTTACCGTCCCCTTTCCAGAAAATATATTACTCAGCATCTCCTGGCACATACTATCACCGCCCCCAAATGCACCTGTGGCCATCACAGCCCACCCTGGATTGCTGCAGCACCCACCAGGGGGCAGTGGGGCCCACTTTGGGAATCACTGTGTGGAGAGAATTCTTTGTCCTAAGTCCCTCAGAAGTGTCCTGGATCTTTGTATTGTTGAGAGAAGCTAAGTCTGTCAGTTTATCTTTCCACAATATTGCTGTTACTGTGTTCAGTGTTCTCCAGGTTCTGCTTATTTTATTCTGCATCAGTTCATGTAGGTCAAGAAGACCTACTTTCAAGCTCTATCATTCAGTAGCTACTTGACCCTGGGCAAGTCATTTACTTCTTGAACCTCAGTTTATTAATCTGTAAAATGGAGATTTTTTTAGGATTGTTATGAGACTCAAATTAGATGCTTTTTTAAGGATTGTTATNATGAGACTCAAATTAGATGCTTTTTTAAGGATTGTTATGAGACTCAAATTAGATGCTATGTGCAAATGCATTGCAAGTCTTAAAGCATGACAAAAAGGTCAGCTATTATTATCATTAGTAGGTTAAACTTGTGATTCCACTGGAATAGGGAGCTCCCACTAAGAAAGCTATAGATGTGTACTTTGCTCTGAAACTTATTCTTCGTGAGGTTTCTTGGGACAGGTGAGGTAGTTTGCCAAGAGACACATAGCCAGGATATGTCAGAGGTCCAACTTAAACTTAGGACTCCTGAACTTTTAGGCTGACTCATGGTGTCTCCCTTTGAAGCACCCTGCTACATCAAACTCCCCATTTTTCTCACTTTTTAGATAGGACTCAGATAGAACCCATCCTGGAACAAATAGTTAGGCTATTATTATTTCTTCAATGGAAAGTTAGCATGTGTGTATGTGTGTGTGTGCATGTGTATCTCTAAAATGTGCAATACTCATTGGGTATATCATTTGATCTTTACAAGTCAGAACATTTTTATTCCTATGTTATAAATGAGGAAACTGAGACTGAGAGATGAAGTGACTTTCATAGGGTCACATAGGTATCTAAGGTAGGATCTGAGCTTGGACCTTCCTGACTCCTACTAGTTTTTCCACTGTGCCATCTAGCTGCCTCTACTATTATTCTTTTATATTGAATATGCTGGGTACAGGTGGCACCGATGAATAACTGTTTTTTTGTAGATGAATAAAAATACTCATGTGATTTTTGTCTTCAGAGTTAGGTCTCAACATTTTGGAAACTTTTTAATTCACGTAGCTTGAAGATGATGAGTATTTGTTATGGTGACATTTCTTTAAAATATGATTAATGAGTTTTTACATACAGGTTATTGAGGGGAGCAGTTGGGTCTGTCAAAATGATACAGTTTCTTGGTTAAGTTCTCCATGATGTTTGGGGTCTGCTTTTGTCTTACAGAGGCTTGTCTGGTGGTTCCATGAAAAATAATAAGGTTCTGATGTCATTTTAGTCACTGGGTCATAGCTTGCTAGCTTTGTGGAAGGCTCTAAATTTTTATAACTTTCAATGATGATTAGACAGTTTCTACTATTTTCTTTCATAACTGCATTGGACAGTAGCATGGGCTTCTTTAGTTTCTGATGGCACTGCCTTGATACTAGAATACCATTGTAAAGTTCTATACTTTTTTACAGACAAATATTCATCTCAGCTATTTGTTGTATTCTTCTTGGACATCAACATATTGTCCATGGACGGGTTTTTTTATTTTACTTTTAGATTGTAGATGTTTCATAGTTTCAGGCAAAATTAAATCACTTTTAGTTACATTTGACAAATCCAAATACACCTTCTCCTCCTCCTCTTTTTTTTCCTCCTTTTTCTCCTCCTTCCGTAGAGATCTTACATTCTATGACTTCTTTATTTGTGAAAATTCCAATCTCCTGTATTTTTGAAGGAATTCTGAGAGTTCTAACTACCTCTCAATCAGGGTCTATACTATTTAAATGTCCCCAAAAGGAGAGACTTTTCCCAAAAGGAAGAAAGAAGGCTTCAAGAAAGAACACTACACTGAGTCAGAAGATCAAGGTTCAAGTCCTTGCTTTTGCTCCTGACTAGCTGTGTGACATTGGGTAGTCTCTTTACTTCTCTGAAATCCAATTTCCTCATTTCTAAAATGAAGGTTTGGACTAGCTAATCCTAAAGAACTCTTGCAGAGATAATATTCTAAGATTTATTGAAATGTGTCTCCAGTTAAGAAGAATTAGACTAGAGTTCAAGTCACTTGAGAAATTATATCGAAGTTGGTTGTGGTTCTTGTATTTCTTGAATTTATAATTAGGTTAAATTGGTCCCCAAAATCTGTGTAACTATTTGACAGACTAATCCCATCTGCATCTGCCTTACTTAATGATATATTAAATTAAAAACTCCCTAACCAAAATTGAGATTCAAATTTGGGAGGGTAAGACAGCTCACTAAATAAGTCCAGATAATAAATAATGCATGTTAGTTAAGACTGGAGCCTGAACCTCTCTGCTACTTCCTACAAATGTTCAAAGTCTAAGGCCATTTTTCTTTCACTATCATTAGCAAAGAAGAGGGTACAGTGCGTCCTGTTTCTCTCTCCAATCTCATTCCTCTCCAATGCCATTAAAAACATATAAGAGAAATAGGAGCTGAATCTATGATTTAACTGGCTTTGGGAACTCCTGTAGGAGGAAACCTTTTCCAGTGTAGATCAGCCCCATTAATTGCAAAAAAGTTTTAATTTTCAAGAAAATTTCTCAGTGATTCTGAGACTGAAAGGAAAAGGAAGGCTTTATTTTTAACTCTAACCATTTTCTTTTAACTCAGCAACATTCTTGGGAATTGAGTGATAGTTTAACTGACCTTGAACTTAATCACAGGGACAGCTGCTGATAGCAGGAAAAGAACAGAATGTGGATGTATCTAACACGATGCTTTAAAAAAGAGGTAGCATCCACACATTACTGTAGAGCACTGAATATATAATGTTCTTTATGCTAAAAACTTCTCCATGGACTGCAGTTTGCTGTCCAATCAAATTCTTATCCTGAAATTTAATAAAGCTGAGGAAACCAAGGAAATTGGAAACAGTAAATGCTGGGAAGGTATTACATCATTCACCAAGAGGCATGTATGATCTGTTATTCTGACATATTGCTTGTCTTTCCCAAAGTCTGACTGACTATCTAGCTGCACAGAAATCTCTTGTCATCTGAGAAGCTCAGAGGAAAGAGAATAGTCCAACTTTATAAGATAACATATAAGTAGGCATGGAGAATATCTGCTTAATGATAAAGCACTTGTCAACTGATAAAGTCTTATGTTTAAGTCATGAGAACTTATGAACTAGAGATCATTTTGGAAGAGATACCAGATGAAAAATGTGAGAGTGGGTTTAGAGTTGTCTAACATTTCATACAGCAACACCTTAGCTCAGGAAGGTGGCACAATAGTTGGTGCCTTTGAAATATCGTGATTTTCATAAGAACTTTTCAGTGAAATTTTTTCTTAAGTTGTTCCCTCTCCCCCGACTGACCCGCAGAAGAGAGATCATCCTATAAACAAGTGATATATTTAGTCTTATCTTGGGCTTGAAAGAATACCTCAGTGATTTGAATTTCAACCCTCTTTTTTACACTAGTGGCAGTAAGGGATGGGGATGAGGAAGGAACTCCCTGTCATCAGATGAGCTATGGAAAATCACTGAGGACTAAATGTCTGAGATACCGCAGTTTGGCCACTGGGTGCCATCCTTGCTCCATGTTAAGATTTACTAAACTGTAGCCCTGAGAAAATGGCCAAAACCCTAAAGAAGGTAATTTAAAAGTAATTTCAAGGTGTAATAATGTTTTTGTGTGTGCGTGACCTGGAATATGTTAGTGACACAGTCAGCTTATTCATTTGCACATGGTAAAAGAAAGAAAGACTGGGAAAATTTCCTTGCAGGTTCAGCGATTTTCACCAAAGCCTTCTATGTGCCATGAATCTTAAGTGAGGTAATGTTATATACAAGTGAGTAGCAGAATGCATCATGACCACATTTAGAGATAAAACCCCAGCCTTTGGGTGAGGTCAAGATTTAACCATCTCCTTGCCAACCCCCTCCCTAAATTACTTGTGAAGTAACCAGGATGATCCTAAGCTTCAAGCTAAACAAGCAAATGTGTCCTCTGTTTACCTCTAGGGTTTCTAAAGCCATCAGAGCTCCATTGTGTCCCCAGAGGACTGGCTCCAGCCTCTTCCCATGATGAATTAACAGAGGGATAGTATCCAACCTGTTTCTGTTTGTTCGCTGTCATTGTCTGAGTTGTCAACCTGCAGCAGCCAGATGGGATAGTGTATGTCAATATATAAAGGACCCTCATTGAAATGGGTCTGACAACTTCCTGTGTGAGACCTTCCTCAACCAAGGCAGAACAGAACTCATCTATGACTTGGAAACAAAGGAATCTAGATGGCCACTTGCTCTGTATGTTATGCTGGGGGTTCTTCCTGTGCAGGAGCCGGGCTGGTCAACATCCCAGGTCCCTTCCCACTTTCTAATCTTTTGATGCAGTGAGAGCTGCTAGAGGTTCAGAGAAAATTAAATGACTTGTTAATGGTCACGTAGCTGATAAATTCAGAAACACCATTTTGATCCAGGTCTCCTGCCTCCTAGATATTATAATCAATTAAAATCATTGCTGACTGGCAGATGCTGGTAGGTAGCTTAACCAGGCAATAACAGTGGCAGGAAGAGATGAAGGATGTCAGCCCCTTCTCCTTTCTTTCTCATTTGTTCCATAACTATTTATGGACTCTCAGTTAACAAAGCTCTTGTATATGGCCTGGGTACAAGAACAGAAATGATATTAAAGGCATAGAAATTACTAAGTAAATAGCATGAGGGAACACTGTGAGTTTTTCCTGTTTAGCAAACACAGAGTTCCATTTGTCTCTTGTTTATTGTCTTATTTGGATCACTTCAGATGGATCCTGCATTCCTCTGGTTTGCCATGGGAAAGGACTGATAGATTTTATGTTTGTGTTTTTGCATCTCGGGTTTAGTTAAATTGTACAAACTTCAAACCAATGAAAATTGTGCTCCAGCTCATTTTTAACCCACTACCCTTGCATGGAATTATACATGTTATTCCACCTATGGCAAGAGACAAAAAAAAAAGCTCTACATGTTTAACGGCACAATAAGCAAGAAGGATTTACCCATCTTTAGTTTTATGAAAACCAAATCGAGCAAAGTGAACCAGATAGTGCTGGGGAGCGTTCTAAAGTAGTCATGTTATTTAGCACAAACTCAAGCTCTCCAGGCTTTATAGAAATTAGGCGGCAACTAGAAGAAATTAGGCTTTGCACAAATAAGAATTTCATAAAAATTAAAATATGGGAAACCCACCCTGACCAAAGTCCTCAGAGTACATGGGGATGAGAAGTGAGATGGTCTGTGTGATTTTAATTTCAGGAGTTCAAATCTAGCCTCCAGCCCTGCCCTTCCTAATTGGGTGACCCTAGGTAAATCACAACCCCAAATGGGGATTATAGTAATACCTACTTGTAAGGGTTGTTATGAGGATAAAGAAAGAGAATATTTGTAAAGCACTTAGCAAACTCTAAAGTGCTATATAAATGCTTTTACAACTACTACAACCGCTGTTACTACTGCTCTGAGCCTCAGTTTCCTAATTGTTTAATGATGGTGTTAGACGACATGGTCTCCAAGGACCCTTCCATCTATAAATCTGATTCTTTGAGGTTTTCTCTTAGACCTTCTTTGCTGCTCTCTGCTGCCCTCTGTTGGTCTTCAGCTATTGCATAGCTTCTTTGGATCTGGTGCCACTCGCTAGAATGGCAACTTCATTGGAGCCTCTGGGTCTTGTTGTTTTAAATATATATTGAATTAAATCTAAAACTACATATGTTTTAGATTTAATTTAGAATTAAATCTAAAACTACATATCTAAAACATAGTTTTAGATTTAATTCAATATATATTTATATAATAAATAATTTTATTAT